>NC_045173.1:3924252-3948298 GCF_900700415.2 Clupea harengus
CTTGTCTACATTCAAACATATTTATTGGAATTGCAGCACATTTTTTTGGTGACACCGGACATGAATATTGACGTAGAAATGAAGATATTAACATATTTAGTGGCACCATGTAAACAACGGTGTGCAAGTAAATGGCAAAGCATGTTATGTATTGTGGCAACACACACAGTGAACAGTGTGCAGACATAGTGCATTAACTCTGCAGTGTTGAAAACCTATTGCAACCGAGGGATTATACCTGAACTGTGTTGTTGGCTGTGAACATCAACCAGGACTCTAATAAACTTCTCTGATAGATCAGTAGATGACGGCTCAAACGAGAAGCCCCCTACTAAGTAATGTGCAGTAACTCACATTGGGAAGGGGTTCTACTTCTGTGCAATGCATACTTAACGTGGAATCCTCGTAGGGGTAGATACTAAGATAAGTTATGTTCTGAGCATTGGATATTTCTCTGAATCTTTTCATCATTATTCATTCGGCCATTTCATTTTTCCAAAGTAGAAAATAAATAGATGGCCACTCAAACACACTGCAACCCTACTGGCTACCCGTAGACTGACTAGTAAATGCAGTAAACAGTATCTGGTCATCATTGTCATCACTTGTGCATCTTCTTTTTTTCCCTGGGGAGCTTACAAGGCTTACATGTTTAGCCTTTGCACCCACACACCCACATTCAGATCAAACACATGGCAAGTCTCCTCATGACATCTTTGCAGCTCTTACTTTTGTCAACACACCAGCCCACTCAGACATACAGCAGTTTAAATAAGCACATTACACATCAAAGAGGCAACCATTTCAGTGTACAATACCATCACAAGATGTCCTTCCTTTGAAAACATGGTCGTCACCCCTACATCACTGAGGTGATTGCAACTGGAAATGTAATTGTGTCCCCTTCCACTGATTCCACATTCCTTTATAGGTGCTATATTGCATTTATGGTATTTATTGCCCTCTACCATCCTCGACATCCAAGTGTAAATTCATTGTACAACATTGATAAGCCTTGTCTTTAAATCAAGGAGATACACTTAGACATCAACAACTACCTTTTCTGTGGAGGAGAGGACAGAGGATTTAGAAGAAAAAAAACAAAAAAAACATCACAAAATAAAAACATAAACAAAAATAACAGGTGTAGTATTAAAAAGCTTGGGATTAACAAAGCTTGGGAATTTTGAGAAGCATAATATTTGACTTTGCCTTTAGAGTTACATTGTTATCATCGGTCTAGTTGCACCCACCCCCCCAAAACTACATATAGCACCTTTAAAGTAAGTGATTACTTTGAAATATACACACTCTTTTCAGTGAAAACAGGCACATACATTTTATTTTTTAATAACAAAAAAAAATAAAATCAGCCACAAAAATACATTAAACTTGCATAGCTTTTGGGCATAGAAAAGAATGCAGAGGGAGGCTATATACTGTACAACACAGTGGGGATGATCCCACTGAGATATATAGCACATCAAAAATGTTCTAATATTAAAGTTGCTTTAAAACAAGACTGGGGTATAGGTGGGGATATATGTACTGTATGTATATCTATATATCTGTGTGTGTGTGTGGGGGCACTATGGGCCTTTGTTTGTCAGTAGTGGGGCAAGCCTAGTCTCTTGATACGGTTGATGGATTGGCTTGCAAGTTCGGTATGAAAGGATGGGGCTATGGTACCCCATAGTAATGAAAGGAGGCTTGAGACTACAGCACAGTGGTCCCTGGGTTAGGCTGGAGCTCTGAGGCGTGTGTGTGTGTGTGTGTGTGTGTTTGTGTGTGTGTGTGTGTGCCTTCCTCTCAGTGGGAGGCTTGGGAGTTCCTCACGTTTTTGATCTCCAGCTCCAGCTGCATAACCCTCACGTCCCTCTGGCTCAGAAGCTCCCGCAAACGTCGGATCTCCTCCTGCTGCCTGTAGAATACCTGTCGCAACTGCACAAACACACACACACGCACACACACACACAGCCACACAACAGTTATGGCATCATCTTTTTCATACCTCTAGATGCATCTTTATTTACACTTGCTTTCACCTTCCTCATAACATTTCAGTTTAATTCATACAACTTACATTGTACAAGCCTCAAAAGGGGTCAAATCAATACAGGTGTGAAAATAAACACATCAAAATATGTTATAATTATGTCATTCAAAACATCAGTATTTTCTTCTCATTGCAAGTCATAATAAGAGCTATACCTCATTCTCAGTTTTGGGTGGCGAGTTTTGCGGAGGCTCTTGCCCATTGCTGACAGCACTGCCATTCTTCTCGTCCTGCCAGGGCCGCAGCTGATTGGAAGGCTGGGGCTCTTTGTTCTCCTTAGCATCCAGCTGGTTCTGAATGTAGGACAGCTGCAGCAGGCCGGGCCGGCTCTGAGAACGCCGTGTCTCCAGTGAGCCACTCAGGGCCTTCCCTGACATCAGGTCCGACAGGGAGTCTGCCTTGCTGCCTGGCTTCAGGGACATCAGCACGGGGCCTGTGGAGGACAGACGAGGCAGATTAGCTGCAGTGACACTCGCATCGAACTAGTTACTAGTGCAAGTTCGGATTTTTCGACCACAGACACGCTTCCGGACTGAAGAACATTCACAAAAAAATTACATTCACATTTAAGCTGTTGATTGTAAAACCATTATCCTGACGACACACCTTTGTCCATTCCAGCCAGCCAGTCATCTGCGGTCAGGGCGGCCTCATTTCCTGCAGTCATTGGGTAGATGTCTTCCTGGTACGTCTCCGACTGCAAAATGAGCACACACCGCCAACACATTTCCTCTTATTATACTTCCTGAACCCAGATCTACAGAAATACCACTCTGGTCTGGTCACCAAGATATTACTAGATGTCAATCATGTCTGTATCCTCACATATGGGCATTGTGACGGCCCGAGCCTCGGTTGCCGTCAAAAATGTGGGTTTGGCCCAAAAGCTCAGAGACAGAGTGAGGGTTCAAATATAAAGTTTTAATAGGGTTCAAAATACCCAGGAGAACTGCTAAGCCTCTCAAATGAACAGAGGACAAAGAGCAACAGTCTCCATGAAGATCACCTGCTCAGCCTCTAAATGGGGTAGAGGACACCATGCAGCAGTACTAATCTCTATTACAATACCTGCTAGGCCTCTAAATGATGTAGAGGACAAAAATCAGCAGTAACATAAGGTTCCACATAAATGCACATACCTGACAAGACTTGAATCCTGAACAAGACAGAACAATGAACATATATACACCTGGCGGCCAGCACCATTTTCACACACGGGGGTAGACACAAACACTAAACAATACACAATGACAAGACAGACCCCGAGACACAAACATAGCATTTCTTCACAATCATAAAACAAAGAGATAGCTATGTAATAAAATATTGTTCGAAAGGTTTGTAAAACCAACCACTTTATCCAGGTGGCCTGGCCCAGACCATTTTCCGTGTCCCCTCTGCCAGTCTAAGCAATTGGCGGTGTCCATGAGGTGGATCCAATTGTAATCAGTGGTATGAGTGTTTGTGTGTGCAAACCATGTCTCTTTGGGTGCGCTAGTGGGTGCAAATATGGGGCAGGAGTGTGCAGTTAATGTGCGGTCGCACCACGACCGTCACAGGCATAATAGTGTAAGCTAAGCCTGTGGTATGTGTGTATGGTATGGTATGGGCATGTATGCATGTGCCTACCCTGCGGGGAACGATCATGGAGAGAGGCTCAATGATGCTCTTGATTGTCACCAACTTGTAGAACCTGAAAACCTCACATGAGCAGACGTCCAGCCCGCGCTTTGGCATGAAACCTGAGACAGAGGGAGGGAGAGACAGAGAGAGAGAGAGAGAGAGAGAGATGACTACAGGTGAGTATGCAGGAAGATCCATCGATGACAGAGTCTTTATGAACCCCTTGACACATATGCAGCGGTCAGCCTTTTCTTTCTCTCTGTGCTAATTATTGCATTACAAAGCAAATTTCAGTTTGGGGGGGGGATTGCAAGTGCTGACAATATAGTAACACTGAATGTTCTGTAGGTGTCACTCATCTTGTTAATAATGTATTCAAAGAAAGGCAAGGAATACATTTAGACATCTATTGAGCTAATGTCATTTAAAGAGAACCTCTCACTACACTACCCACAGTGTAAGAAATCAAAACTACTAGTATTCTTCTGTAAACTAGCATTACAAATCATTGAAATACATTTCAAAAGCACAATCAGCTAGGATAGGTCTAGGTTTCTTCATACTCACTTCATACTTCAACTCATTATACCCCTCACACACCCCTTATACCACCCATATCTGGGGATGAGATCCAAATCCCATATGAAATAGAAAGTATGGGCCATCGGGTGGACATCATTTTAAAAGGGAGATTTTAGAGACATAAATGGTTCTCATCTGCACTAGATGCTGAAATCACACATGCTAACCTGTAGCTTTTTCTGCCAAATCTTTTGACTACGTATATACCCAGCGTCCCACTTATGCGTACTGTGCGGTGTTCATTTTGTGGTTAAACTGACTTTCGATGTGCCTTAGCGCATCTACAATTCTATATAAACCACAGGGTGAGATCAAAAATGGCCACGCTGGTTCCATTCCTCTGTACATGCACGCCATGTTATGCTACTTACACACCAATGAGCCCATATGTGCTATATGGAAATGATGTCCCCTTTCCTATTCAAATAAGGACGGTGTTTATTTGCACATGGAGTGAATACAGGTGCACTAAAGACAACAGATGTCTGCTCACAACACCCTGCTCTTGTTAGGGACCTCTGCTGAACGCACAACTCACCCATTCCCTTCTGAGGTAGATGCGAGCGGTACTCCGTGAGGAAGTGAACGTAGGGCTTCTCTGAGCTGATCTCATAGTACCGGATGTTCCCATCACCCTGAGAGGATGGAGCACAAGAAGGGAGGGAACCGTTCAGACAAACAACAACAACAATACAAGCAACATGCAAGATGAGATGAGCTTTTCTATGAGATTGCTCTTTGTTGGTTTTGTTGGTTTAATGTGAATTATAATCTGGTTTAAGTAGAAAAGGTCCTGGAGAGCGAATGTAGACGCACCTTGCCAGCCAGATACAACATGTGTGTGTCAGGGTCATAGAAGGGGAAAATCACACCAGAAGAGCCATCCAGGTCTTCTTGCAAAAGAGGAACCGAGAGATCCTCCTGCATACATACACACACACACACACACACACACACACACACACAAAAACTGTTCAGTCCGCTGTAGTGTGGGCTGTGTCGATTTAGCCTTTTTAACAGATACGCATCCAGTGAAAACATGTCAAAGCATTTGTGAACGCATCCAGTGAAAACATGTCAAAGCATTTGTGAAGCATTAAAAAGATTTAAGATAAACCCCTAATCCTTGTGTCAGCCATTACCCCACCCACCCACCCACACACTCAAACATAAGAACCACAAGCAACCGTTCAATCATAGCCATTTCAAAAAGGGTAGAAATCCACAATCAGATACATGTACATGAGAATAGTTTGGTCCTTAAAACACAGACGTGTGAAAAAGAGTTTAAATAAAAATGGGATGCAATTACACTTTATAACACTAGAGGGCAGTCCACTATCTAATGAGGCTGGGATGGCGCCATACCTGGTCCCACAGTGCAATCTGCCGATGGTTCCATCTGGAGCACCCAGTGGAGACGAGCATCTTCAAGTTCCCCAGGTAGAGAACTTTGCTGGCCTTATGAGACTTACAGTTGCTCTCCTGAGACCAAAGAGTGAAATTAAGTTTACTTGAGTACTTTAGAATTTCTCCCTATATGCCTGTGGTCAACATAGTCGGGGGGTGGCAGAATAAGGTGCATATAGGCTTTGTGTGTGTGTGTGTGTGTGTGTGTGTGTGTGTGTGTGTGTGTGTGTGTGTCTGCAGGGGGAGAAGACAGGAGTGACGAGGCTGCCTGCTGATCTGACCCCTTGAGCCTCTCGGCTCCATACAGAGGCTCATGTGGAGGTGCTAGTTTTAGATGTTTGGTGCTGAAGTGGCAGCAGGAGAAAGCAGGTACACACACACACACACACACACACACACACACACACACACACACACACACCTGGAGCAGGGCTCCTGTGCGAGGGTCAATGATGCGGATCTTCTTGTCCTTGCAGGAGGTGGCCAGTCGGCTGCCGTCCATGTTGAAGGACATGGACAGAACCACGTCTTGGTGCACGCTGATTGTCCGCACAGGGTTCTTCATGACTTGCTCTTGGCTGTCTAAATTCCAGATCATGACCTGCACACACACACACACACACACACACACACACACAAAATTCAAATGATTAACAAACTCATATGTAAACAGGCCCTTTTCTTTGCAAATAACCCCACCGATGGCCTCTCAATCACAGGAGCTGAACCATAAACAGCCACTTTGAATCGTGAGGCTGTGCAAACTCAGGAGTCCAACCCTCTGTAGGAACGTATAGAAAGGTAATTAACACGCCTGTCACTGAGCTCCTTTTTCAAACCTGAAAATCAGATATGGATTGAAGTGGCAGGAGAAATATTCAGTAGGTTATTACTTCCTCTCGAAATGGACTCCTGTCAACGTCAGAATTACTTAACGTGTGTGTGTGTGTGTGTGTGTGTGTGTGTGTGTGTGTGTGTGTGTGTACATACAGTATGTACATGGAAATGGTAGTGTAGGTGTGTGACTGAGTGACTGAGTGACTAAGGGAGTGAGCGAGTGAGTGAGTGAGTATTTACCTGGTAGTCATAGCCAGTGCTGAAAAGTATATTGCTGGCAGTGGGGTGCCACTCGATGAGTCCCACTCGGCGTGAATGCCCTTGGAGCTCTTTTGTAGGCACAGTGACATTCTTCAGGATTCCATGCTTTGGTATGTCCCATATTTTGACCTGAAGCACAAGCATGAACATGTTTATTTAAACCGTACTTTAACCATATAACACTACAACAACCTTTTCATAGATCTGTGAATGTTGTCTTAACCTGTTAAACCTACACCTGCTTTATACGCTTTCATTATAGTTCTACAGTTTACACACATTTTCACACAGTATTTTGTGTGTCTTTTGAAAGGATCAACTTTAAGAAACTGCTTAAGGAATACAATGAACGACTGACAAAACATCTCAGTCTCAGCTTTTTAGTACCTCACAATCAACAGTGAAGGCATGCTTGAGAGGGGGGGGGGGGGGGGACTTACTGTGGCGTCCTCAGAGCAGGAGGCTATGCAAAAGTCATTAAATGGATTCCATTTGATGTCCAGCACGTTCCCCCTGTGGCCTGACACTCGGGGGTGATGCGGGTCCACCTTTCCAGTCTAAGAGGAAGCACACACAGCATACGGGCAATCAGAGGCCAGACACTATGACAATCATGTGTGAGAGAGAGAGTGAGAGAGAGAGAGAAGAGAGAAGAGAAAGAGAGAGGGTGGAGAAGAAGAGAAAGGACTGGACATAGAGGATGGCAGAAGTGTGTATGAATTTATGGTGTTGAAACGCTGAGTTTCCAGTGAATCTATTTGCGGTGTTCGTTGATGTTATGAAGTGCAGTTCAGATGAGACTGTGCTACCAATCTAAAACTGAACTATGAAAGCCACTATTAAGCGGAAAAAAGAAACGCTGTGGTCCGTCACAACTCCCCTCTTCACATGTCAGGGCAGGAATGCCGGCATGCCGAATGACTCCTCAGCGAGAGCAAGTCAGAGCACAGGACCATCCACGCTGCCAAAAGAACACGGTATGAACAGTATGAACCTAACTGCGTACCTGTCAACTGAATAATTGGCACAATATTGGCAATCTGTTGTGCAACGGTCTTCCAGTGATACTGAGGTTAGGTCAAACACACCTATTTGGTATTGTGTGAGTGAGATATTCATTCCAAAAAGGCCATACATTCATGCATACAGGAAGGCATTCCGTTTCATGAGTCAGCATAGTACTCTGAGGTAGCTCTTCCAGGGATTGGTCGAGAGCGTGTTGGGCAATGCCAGGGCTTATCCAGACCTGCCTGACCGCAGAGTGCAAGCAGGGGAAAGGGGGGCTGTGTCATCTCTCCACCCTCTCTCCAGTGGTGCTATACGGAGCTGGACAGCTGTGAGATCACACGGGCCTGACAGATGGAGGTGGGGCGATGAGGTCATGGCCCACAGGTGAGAGGGAGCCTCCAGCACCCCGCTGAAATGGCCTTTAATTTATGACTCACAGCTAAGCTCAATGCACACAGCATGGAATCGAAATGGGTTGCATGAAGGACTGGCGAGGAAGATAGTGTGTTAGAGAGAGAGAGAGAGAGAGAGAGAGAGAGAGAGAGAAAGAGCCAAACTAAAGGAGAACGCTAAAAGGGTAAGAGAGACAAAGATATAGAATGGAGAATCGATATAGAAGCATACAATGAAAAAACAAACAGGCTGGTGCATTCTTCTCTTGAGAGCTATCTAATAGGCTCATCCGACATGGAGAAGGCCAGACTGAGAAAAAGGACAGAGAGAACAAGGGACCTAAATTTATGGATGGGATGACTGGCTCATGGTGTGTACATTGGAGAACAATGGCCCAGTTATCCCACAGACAAATCCCCTGTTTAGTCAGAGCCTCCCCGAGATTAGAGAGGGAGGAGAGGGAGGAGAGGGGGTGAGGCACACCCTGGCTCCCACTCCTCCACTCTGGGCTCTGCCATTCCTCAGGCCAGTAGGTCATTCCTGAGGGAGTCAGGAGCATGATAAATTCAAAAGGGACCTCTAAAGAGAAGGGAGGTCAAGACGAGGAGGAGGAGGAGGAGGAGAGGACAGAGGGGGCGCGAGGAGGGGGCGGGGGTGGAGGTCGGAGAAAGGAGTGTTATTCTGTAAATGAGGAGCACATAAATTGTGTGCTGATATGTAGGTGAGGCGGTGCCCTCTGGTTCAGGGCAGCTGAGAACTTGAGAAAGCAATGAAATCCAACACAAGCAGACAGCACACACACACACACTCACACACTCACACACACACACACACACACACACTGTTGCCTGATAAGGGGGAGAAAGTGCGAGAAGAAACTAGGTATCGGATGGAATATCTGATCTGTGGATTTGCCCTAAAATGACTTTTCAGTTGCTCTTTTACCAAGAGCATGGCTTTACTTAAAGGAGCAGTACGCAATTCTAATCCAATACACTTTTTGTCATTTAGCAAATATCTCCTCAGTGTCTGCTAGCTGTCCATTTTGTATGTCCTCTGAAAAAGAAATCTGGTGTTTGTACACAGCCCTGGCCCTGTAAATGGGAAACAAACAAAGTGGTTCTGACCATAGACATATAAACGTTTATATGTCTTTGGTTCTGACCGAACCACACAACACTATTCCAGCCAATCAGCAACAGGGGGCGTTCATGCTCATGCACAGGACAGGGGGAAGGTTGACATGCTAACGTGCGGAACTCGACAGCGTAATCACATTGTCAAGAAGGAGAGATGGCCAGACACAGCCAAAGACAAGAAAGGTCAGAACAAACAAAATTGGAAAAGAAGTGCTACGATCAGGGCGATGACGAAAAGCCACGATAACATGGGTGAGGCTTTCAAGCAGTGGAGAGACCTCAGAGAGTTGAAAGACAGATGCGGAGGGTCTCTGTCCCTGCTTGACAGGCGGGTGACATTAGTTCTGGTATGTTTCACAGAACCAACAGGTCAGTATTGTTTTGTCCAATGCTAATGTTTGTGATGGCTAATCCCAATTGGTTAGCTTGGAAGCAGACACCTGTGTCACATCTGTGTGTCAGGTAATGTTACATTACTTGCCCATGGACTTTCAACTCACTTTTTAGTTTACCAAGATATGCTATTGGGATGTTAGCAGGAGAGCTGTGAGTATTGCTATCTGGCTCTGGGAAACACTCGTCCTCTCTGCATGTTACCTTCGCTGCAGCGACAGTACCATTACTTGCTGTGTTGTTGTTCACTGTAATGTCATGGTATTTGTCCATACAACATTTGGGAAGGGTTTATATCCACGAAGACTTAAAAACACAAGTTTGCTAACACAGTGGGATTATTTGGATTGATGCATAATTTATAATGCTATGCTAGGTGAAGTTACCTTCCTTGTTAGCTCATCTGATACAAACCTATGGTTTTCTCTTTGGTCACTGTAGTTTTGTAAAAAAAACAATCTAAAACAACTAACCCTTTAACGTAACTAACACAAGATTCTGCTCCATTGTGTTTTGGATGCTGTGTTTATGTGCTTGCATGTTGTTCGTTTGATGACGTTTTATATTATAATGTTTGTTTTGCTTCAACTATGAAAAAGGGACACCCACTTCCACGCCGAATGAGGCTGGAACCTTAGACCATCTCAAACGCCTGTATCAAGGCCCTCGAGCAGCAGATGGATTCCGCCATTCTTATCTTGGGGTCAGCTAGCCCAGTTGTAAGTGTCGCTGCCATGGTAGTGCACCTCCATGAATTGGAGGGAGGGCGGAGCTTCTGAAGGAGTATTGAAGGGAGGGGTGTATTTGATTGGCTGTTGAGTTCAAATATCAACAATCTTTCTCCAGAATCGCTGATAACTCCTTTAACTCTTTAGACGATTGTCAGCAATACATTGAATGTAGTCATCTGTGTGTAGCAGCAAGTATATACAGAATATTCAACAACCATCACCTAGTACTTTAGTTAGAGAATCCCAACAGATTTCACCCTCCCCGTAATACTGCAATTCTCTGTGGAACTGATGGTGTTTAGAAAAAGGGGGCGGGTCTTACATGATGGATTGGCAGCACCAGGAAAGCCCCGCCTCCAGCACATTCTGTGATGACGGCAAGGAAGCGTGGGTTGACGGCGCACAACTGGTTGTCGTGGACACTCCGTGTGATTGGCACGCCATCGTAGCAGTACTCTTTGGTGGCGGCCTTACCGAACACATGGCGGAACTTGGAGCTGCGGTACTGAGGACGCCATGTCATCTGGGAGAGAAAGGGAGAGAGAAGCAAGACGGTTGGTGAGAACACCAGTCGATCAGAAACTGATAAGGTGCTAAAAATGGCAGACCGTCCTATCTGTTCTGTTTCACAAAAGGCAGGCATGCAGCATTCATTAACACTCCCTTGTACTACAGATGAAGCACCTGATAACCTACACAACACACAAATGCCAAATTCCATTTCACAATCCTCTGCTGACAGCAATCTGCTTGTGACCCAGTGACCGTGACGTCGTCAGCATTGCTTTTTTTATGTTTCATTCATTTTTTTTGTGCAGCTGTCTCTGGGAGCTGACCTGGTGTTTAACACGACCTAATCACAGGCAGCAGACAGCAGCTGGTTCTATGATGAATCGGCCGACGCGGGCCAGATCCCTTCCACAATCTACTGCTACCTGCGGAGAGGGAGGGGGAGGGGTGGCCGAAGGGTGTGTCTTGCACAGGCGCTGTCAGATGAATGAGTCATCTAGGAGCTTCCTAAGTGCTTTTGCAGGGAGCAAGCCAAGGCATCCCACACAGCCAGAGCCCTATCTGCCCTCCGCATTAGCTGGATGGATGGATGGGCCTGATGGACAGACGGACGGATGGGTAGGAAACACGATGTCAGCCGGTTACCAGAGGGCTTTGTGAGTGTGGAGGAGTTAGGAAAAGAACACTTCTCTGAAAATCTTTCCTGAAACAACCTTCGGCAGTCCTTTGGATGATATCATTCAGCTTGTTACTGCGGTTGCAGCTGGACAAGGGTGTCAGCATAAAAAAGCCCATTTTTATAGTGGCCAGTCTGACGTCATGCTGGTGTTATAAATAGGCTGGCGCTGGTGTTGGCGCTGGCCCAGGGGGAAGCCTGCATGGAGACTGCTGTGTGGGTGTGGTGCTCCTGGCTGATGGCAGGCTGCAGCTCTGAGGGTTTCACACATCTCAGCTCCCCCCTGCTCTCTCTCTCTCTCTCTCTTTCCAAGCGCATGATCCACCCACTCCATCCAGATCACTTTCTGCCCCCCAGTACAGGCCACTCGCGCGCGCAGGAATGCTCTTTGAAATGACGGAGAATGAGAACTCTGCCATTCCAAACCATTTCAGACACAGACACTACAAGACATAGCAGCATATTTCAAAGGAGCCGAGACCTGAAGCAGACACCTCAATGTGCTCCTCTTCTGCAGCTTTGAGAAACTGGCTCGGCAGGAACGTCCCTGTAGGTCTGTTTATGAGCTCTCAGAAGTCTGTATGGTGTGTGTGTGTGTGTCAGTGTGTGTCAGTGTGTGTCAGTGTGTGTCAGTGTGTGTGTGTGTGTGTGTGAGAGAGAGATAGAGGGGTGGTGGTAGGTAAGACCTAGAAATGTACCTGATAGTGATCAGCCACCCATTCCTCTATCAAACCAGCCAGCCCTGTTCTTCTGCAGAACAAAGACAATTACACCTGCAGCACACACAGCTGCTCCACATGGACCTACACCGCCACAGCTGTGTCCCTGGAGCTCAATGGCAAGGTCACGTACAGTAGTGTGAGGGGCCACAGCTGTGTCACTGGAGCTCAATGGCAAGGTCACATACAGCAGTGTGAGGGGTCACATACAGCAGTGTGAGGGGTCACATACAGCAGTGTGAGGGGCCACATCAGCAGTGTAAGGAGCCACAGCTGTGTCCCTGGAGCTCAATGGCAAGGTCACATACAGCAGTGTGAGGGGTCACATACAGCAGTGTGAGGGGTCACGTACAGCAGTGTGAGGGGCCACAGCTGTGAAGGTAGTGGGGGGGTGAGGGGAGGAGGGAGCAGTCTTTAAACTTAAGAGCAACTCTGTATGAAATGGCATGAGCTTATCCCTGTCACATAAGGGTAAAAATAAAATGAAAAAGACACAGGGACAGATGCATCACAGCAACGTGTTTCTATTCTTATCCCCTAATGTCTCATTGATTTAAGTATGGGCCAAACTCTGCCTGCGCTGGAAAAGCCTTCAAATCTAATTTGAGGCAGCATCCTACAAAGAGCAGCTGTGAAAAAAAAAACAGTGACGAGAGACAGAGTCTGCCGCCATATGACGATGCCAATGTCTGTGACTGGATTCAAAGTCAGTGCCTACACTGTGATTTTATTTCCACAAATGATCCATTTAAGATGATGACTATAATTCATACAAACCTCCACGGCTTCAGAACCATCGGTTACCAAACCCCTTCTGTAGAAACCCTATCACCTTCAACATAAGCGGGTCCATTAAAGTACTTTTACCACTCTTGCCGTCCAATGGGTCACAAAAGTCACCGGCTCCAAAGTTCAGCTGAAGTGCTAAAGGTGTACGCTTGACAGAGAGCACCGCGTAGATGTTTACACCCACCCCAGGTGGAGAGCATAGCTCCCAGCGGCCCCGGCCCCGGCCCCGGGCATACCTCAAAGCCTCCCCGGAATCTGTCTCCTCTCTGTGACACAAAGAGCACATGTGTCAAAGCTACAGCGTGGTGCTCTAGCCTTACATCCAGTGGGCCTTAGAAAGCAGCAGTCGCCTGCCATGTTTTGTAAGCGCTGAATGAGAAACATGAGACTGGGGGTGTCCAGGTGAAAGGGGGTGTGTGTGTGTGTGTGTGTGTGTGTGTGTGCAACACTCCTCTCCCCAAACACAGACACACGACAGAGCTTTGCCAAGCAGGGTTTGCACTGAAACCCAACACCACCACAGGGAGCACAATGGGCATTCGGTGTAACGCATGCCGTAATGGATCAAGGTACAGTGACAAGGGATGCAGGCTATGAGAAAAGAGTGTGTGTGTGTGTGTGTGTGTGTGTGTGTGTACATATGTTTCTGACAGAGGATAGCCTGTCTGGAGACCATGCTGACTGCTGAGTTTGTGGAGAAGTAGCAGCTGCTGAAACTCAACACTAGTGAGAGCCTGGTGCCCTGAGCGACACTAACACACTCAGCCTGTGAATGAGCCTCAATAATGTGATACACACATCTCACCAAGACCTACATACACACACACACACATCTCACTAAGACCTCCATACACACACATCTCACCAAGACCTCCATACACACACATCTCACCAAGACCTACACACACATCTCACCAAGACCTCCATACAAATCCCTCTTGGCAAGACCTCCATACACCTGCACACTCACAGCTACATACACCTCGCCAACACAAACCCAGATCCAGACTCCACTCACAGCCTCTCACAACTGAAACACCTTGTCACTCTCTAGGCTATAGCATTATCCTCGTCAAGAGAAGGAAGCTATCTAATTAAAGCTGGCAATCACAAATAGTTGTAAGGAAGTAGCATATTTCAAACCTAGGTTATGGGTTGCAATGAATGCAGGCTAATAAACAGCAGCTATGCAAAAAAGGGGGAAAGCATGGATGGCTACCCATCGATTTTAAACTTTAATTACTTCAATAATTAAATTTGCTACCAATGCCATATGTAAATCTAGATTAAATATTAGAGGGCAAAAAGGATAGTTTTGTCCTTCAGGGCAATTAGATTTCAGCTCCTGGTGAGTTCCATAGAACTAGCAGGTGGAAAACCATATGTCAACACTCCACACACATGGCTATCGGTCAACACACCACACATGGATAAAAGCTCTCTATCTCACTTGTATAAGCGCCACCATGTTTGAGCCCAAGACTGTACAGAGGAGGCGTGATTTGTGGTCTGGCAGTTAAGGTGAGCCAATATCCCATGATGAAATCCTTGTGTAGATTTTATTGCGTATTTACAGCCCTGTTGACAGGAGGGAGTTAATTATTGATGGGCACATGTATTAGGAGAGCTGGAGCTGGAGCTGAAACTGGGTGTGGTGAGGTGGAGGAACAATGAGTCCAGTCTGAGAGGGACTGCTGAGAGGGACACACTGAACTGGACAGGTACAAAGACTTCCTGCCAAGACTGCATCACCACTTCAACACAGCCTGCAGCCAACTGAAGCTGCCATACTTACATAGGCCGCGCATGCGCATGCACGTGCGTGCACACACACACACACACACACACACACACACACACACACACACACACACACACACACACACGTGCTGACACACACTGCACAGAGATGTGTCTCAGAGACACATACACTTACACATGAAATTCCACACATAAAGTTACTCTTTGACTGGCCTGGTGGCCCTTGGATCCTGTAAAAGCCATGTGAAATAGTCTGCATGAAAGAGCACTGCACAGGAAACATGCTGCTTGACAACACTTAGAATAAAACAGAAACGTGAAGTATCCGCTGAAATAGATATTACGTTTTAGTTCTTTATTTGAATGTGCCATTTTATGTTAAATAATAAATTGTCTCTAAAAATACTCAGTTGTAGGCCATTTCACCAACATGACCATGTGTCATTTAGAAGAACAATGGTCTGCCTTTGATGCATGAAAAGTTCTTCATATCTAAACAAGGCTGCCTTCAGACTTCAAACAGTTTCAGCGTGAGTGGAAGAAGTCTGTATCTGTTCTGTAGAAGGGAGTCTTGTTTGAGCCTGTCCTGCTCCACGGGCCATAAAACCCCTCAGACTCCCCCCACCCCCACCACCCCACCATCCCCTCTCCAACACCTGAATCCAGACCCCCAGGCCTGGGCTGAGATCTTGCTCAGTTAATCTCTCTCACTCTCTCTCAAACACACACACACACACACACACACACACACACACAGACTGGTCATCACACTACACTTCCCACAATCCAGACAGACAGGAGTAGAATAAAAGAGAGGGAAGACAGGAGTGTGGCGTAAAGGATAGTAAGAGGAATGATTAAGAGTGTCACAATGAGAGAAATGCACAGAAAACACAGAGTGTGTAAAAACACAGAGAAAACTGTAAAGGCCGTCAGCTTGGGGAGAGGATGCACTTCAAGACAGAAAGAGAAAGAGAAGGACAGAAGGAAGGGCAAATAGAAAAATCGAGACATAAATATAGAGAGGAAGAGTCTAAACGGTGTAAGCGGTACTCACCCTGTCTGCTGTGTGGAGGTAGGCACCTCACGGGTGAGTGCGGCAGGATCCTTGACTGCGAGGCAGAGCAGGTGCTCCTCACTCCGTCCTATAGGCGTGCTTCAGGTCTGCCCCACTCCACACACACACACACACACACACACACACGGAGGTGGAGGAGGAGGAGAGACGCTTCAAGGAGAACCCAGCTGACAGAGACAAAGACAGGGAGAGAGAGACAGATCCGCTAGTCCAAAACTGATTCAAATTCCACTAGGATTCAGCCAAGTAGTCCAGGATCTGTGTGTGTGTGTGTGTGTATGTGCGCTGTGTGTTTGTGAGTGAATGTATGACAGTGTGCTGTGTATGTGTGAGCGCGAATGAGGGTGTGTGAGCAGGCAAGAGAGAGTCAGAGGGTGAAGTGGTACGAGTGTGTGTGTGAACACTCCCTGAAAGGGAGGAGCCTTGCAGAGCGAGGGTGAGACAGTAAGTAAGGCAGGTAACAACAATCTCCCTCCTCCTCCTCCTCCTCCTCCTCCTCCTCCTCCGTTCCGCTCTCCTCCCACCTCCTTCACATCACTCCTCTAATTTGGAGCCGTCCATCATTGGGAGCTGTCTATCTCCTCAAAATGGAGCAAAGCAAAAAAAAAAAAAAAAATGGCTGGCTCATTTATAAACCGCCGTGTCAGTCTGTTGCTGTTGGGCAAACAAGAGCCGGTCTGATAGGCCTTTGAAATGCAAGCACGCAAACTTCTGTCTGGAAGCACAATTACAATCAAATGTACAGTAAGCAGCCGGTCTGCTGAAGCCTCTCATGGCACCCGGCTGATGAGCCTCCATTAAGTCTGATCCGCGACGCAGCCTCTGTTTAAATGCTGTGTTTGCTCAGTCAGTGGAGACGAAAACTGCTCTCTCTCTCTCTCCCTCTCTCATTTACTCATCACACACACACACACACATACACTCGCCGACACACGTAGAAACGCAAGCACTACACAATGCATGCAATGAGAGCTGGCAGCTGGCCAACAGCACTGAGAGAGCCATCCATCCATCTACACAAACACACAAGGGCTGACTGGTGCAGAGGCAGTTGGCCACATGTCAGCAGTCAAACCCGTTATATAACATCAGTAGGAGTCAGTCAGGAACGTGTGGCTGCTAGCACGTCAATACAACAAGAGAGACAGAAACACAATGTAAATGAATGTAAATAAGCATACATGTTAACACTAATACACCACAGCAATGACGACTGTTGGGCTGGGAATAGTGAGGAGAGTGACTAAGGATATGTTGCATGTTTGCCCTCATGTTCAAAGCTGGGGGCAAAGTCCAAGGGGGAGTGGGGTCCAGGCTTGATCTGACATGACCCCTGCGGCCAGGCGATTTGCTCTAACGTGCAGGAAAGCACATCTGTCACGGGTCTCACAGGCTGACCTTTGAACTCGCTGATATCGATTGTCCCGACACGATTTGATATGCTGTCTATTTCTGTCCCATACAGTTTCCCTTCTAGAGCGCCACACAAACACACAGTCAACGACGTGCATTTTCTAGTATTATCCAAGTCCTTACAGAACAACCTGAAACCAGATGCCAGATTGAGATCCATAATATTCCAGTCTCCATCTACGGCCCTCATTGCTCACTGACAAAAAGACTAAATCATGTGTTTAGGACCATTCAGTGAAATGCTCTTCAGCATCCACCCTGACCTGAAACCTCTTTTGAGAGAGCCACAACAAAACCAGCACTGCATTCATATGCATGGAGGCCTAAGCTGGATAGAAACCCATTAAGACTGACGAATACGGAAAGCCCACTGAGTGACCACTGAGAGCCTCACAGCTGGACGACTCAGCGCCGACACAACTGCAACATGGTGGGGGGATTTAGGCATTGTTTCAGTGGAGGGTTACTCACACTGCAAGCCTACAATAATAATACTGGAAAACACATGTCCAGTGTCCTCTTGGGATCGGTCAGATAGCAGTTTCATGGAGCCCTAGTGCATTTAGTCCTTCTCCTTTGAGAAACTGACCTGGGATACAAGCCTCCTGACTTAGCCTGCGTTGTTTGTATCCCAGCCCTAATCAAGGTGCTACGTCAGGGCTTTTGTACCTTTAGACTAGAGGAACGACAGCTTCTCAGAGACAGAAAAGAGAGGCCGAGAGAGAGACAGAGAGACAGAGAGACAGAGAGAGAGAGAGAGAGAGAGAGAGAGAGAGACAGAGAGACAGAGAGAGAGAGACAGAGAGAGAGAGAGAGAGAGAGAGAAGGAAAACGATTAGGCTTAATGACTGCTTTCAGGAGATCTTCCTCTTCTGAAAGCCTCCAGAGCAGGCTAATGGCTGAGTGCAGTGGGAACCTGGGGAGAACTCTTTGAGAGCACCAGGCAGGAGCCTCCATTAGGCCTGGCTCTGTCATTTCAGCAGAACAGGTGATGAGATGGTTTTTGCCACAGAACACCTGGTTTAGGTTTCAGGCCGGAATGGATGTGTCTTCACTCGAGAGCCACAAGAGGGGCAAATGGGATGTTGTTGTTTTTGGAGACGACACGGCAGCCGCTAGTGAAGAGGTCTTGTGGGTGTCGGCGGTGTGAGAAGGCCTGGTGTTAGTAGATTAGATGGAGCTGGCTCCCACTGCATTAGCATTGCACTGTCTCCTGTGATTAGAGGGTGGAGGAGGGACAGGTCCTGCTCTACTGGTTTAGATCTACACATAAAGGAGGAATGTGGCAGACCTCTCCACTGTGTACTGCAACAAGCTTCAGTATGAAGGCCATATGTCCTTACATTACAGATATATATATATATATATATAGAGACACACACACACACACACACACACACACAGATGATTGCGTCCTTTTTTGTGAGCCAACCCAATAAACCCAGAATCCTGTAATAGATCTGGGTGAGGGCAGGCATAATCTTGCCTCAATGTTGTTGTACTCTACCTCTGTGTTGTACTCACTTTGACCAAAATCTCACTTGTTGGCAGGTTTTGACAAAAGCATATGCTAAAGGAATACATGTAATGGTCTCCCAAAGCTAGGCTATATCATAAGTTGTTAAGAGGATACGAGGCGTCTTGGCATTTCCACTGCTTTTGGTTGCCACTGCTAGAGCCAAACACTTCATCATTCTACCAACACTGTATTTTTTTTAATCTATAACAAGACTTTTCAAAAGTGATCTATCTGAAGCTCATACCATGTACACAGACTACTCCCTTGGTGTTTATCCAAAGGGTGACAGCTCATTAAAAGGAACACAAGCACACAACTAGGCTAATCAGAATGTTGACAGGGTGGGACTAAAAGAGAAAAAAAACACAGTGATGAAGACAGGCTCTGTGTTTGGTTCAAGACTTGAGGTAGAGAAGCGGTCACAAGTTAGTAAGCAAAAGCTGGCAAACGCCTTTCTACACCCCAGAAACATTTGCATGCATGACCTTTCCATATTATTTTTGGCTGATGGCATTGCATAGGGAACGGGGTGAGCTGTAGGTCTGTGGTTATCAGAACTTTCTTCACCGAAAGCTTGTAAATTAATCTGGCAGATTTATGAACCTATACAACTCAGCAACATGTTTCTAAACAGACATTTTATATACATATATGCCCAGAAAGCAGAGCTGAAGGCCTTAATGTACATCCCACACATGGGGAAAAACACAGAAGGGCAAGTCTCCCTCCAGAAGGGGCAAGGGATGTGATTCATTGGATGCCCCACCTCACACCATATTCTCAGAGGAACACACCCTGGCAAAGGGCCCACCAAGACGCATCCCACTCTTTGTTAACATACCTGATTAATATTCAAATTAACAAAAGAGACCTGGCACATTCATCTAATACTACACCTAAAATAAGATGACACAAAGGAAACTGGAAACTGTAAACTGTTACTAGTATGTAAACTCATAATACTGAGAAATAAAGGATGGCAAATTTACAAAGTTAACAAACTCCCCTACAGATTAAGAAATCAATGAATCATATCAAGGATATGTGTCATGTCATGATCTTTACCACAACTATGGTACAAATGAACAAATAGCAAAAAGGCTAATACTAATCTTTCCCCCTACCCCAAAACTTCGTTTGAGGTCAAAGGCTACAGTCAAAACTAAAACCAAGGCCTTACACTTCATAAAACCCAGATACTTTGATGTGAGTCAAGATTGCCACAATGCCCTTTTTGGGACAAATGATCCCCGGCCAGCTCAACCTGAGTCACCAATGTGCATGTCTGCACAGCAGCGTTGGATTGTTCACTAGAGATATATGACTATATAACGTCATTACTCGCCTGGAGTAGTTCCTCATTGATTAAAGATCTGATTGATTATGTAATGCCAATGCTGTAATGCTATGTGTCAATAAAACATGAAGCAACAAAACTAAAGCTCTGTGGCCTCCCTTAGAAACAGCTGTCCACATGTCAATGCCTGGGCAGGAAAGTTCTAACATTAAAACAAATCTATCTGCTTCTCATAAGGACCTCCTTGTGATCCGCACAAACCTCTCACAGCCCTGTGTGAATCACTGCCACCAGCTGAGTTTCACTCATGCACTCCACCAGCAAATATCAGACAGCCATGTGAAAGCTGAAACTAAATCAATCCCTTTATTGACTTACAGTAAGGGGTCGGGCCTGTGAGCCCATAGGGGAACTGTATGGCACTTATCAGATAATGATGACCGTATCATTATCTTTGCAAGGCAAAGTCCGAACAAGGCCGACGGAAGCACAGCCCCTTACGGGTGATCTCGAATGGGGAGGGTTGGCCCCACTATGGCATCTCATGTGGACTTACAAAGCTTACCAGGAAATACGGTCCGCCATGTTGGCTACATGTTTAAGGAATATAGGAAGGTTATATTTAGCCAATATGGGGGTATGGGGCTGTTACAACTGCTCTAAGCAGCGGATGGTAGCTGTGTGGTGAGAGATTTTAGGCTTGTAGAGATCACCCTGCCCTGCACTTTCATTATCCCGTCTTAATGATGACCGGATTAAGCACTGAGACTGGAGTCTTTACAGAAATCCACCATTACACAGTGCTCCTCAGACCATTATCTGATGGAAACACATCCAATCTACTGTGTTTGTGTGCACGTAGGCTACACACACACAGACTAATCCCGACCGCTGAGACAGCCGGACAGGAGCACACCCTTATTCGTTCAGTCTCACACCCAATACCAGGAGGAAGCACGGGGGGAAAAAGAATCAATGCTTCAGCTGGACTCTTTTCCTCTATTGGATTTCACACTACTAAATATTTCCAAATCATTCAGGGCCTGCTCACTTAAGACCATTAGCCGTGGGGGTCATGCCCAGATCACTTGGCAAGCCTCTTAAAGCTGTGCTCCATTCACAATCTGCCAGGGAGATCAACACACATCACAGAGCAAAACAAACTCAAGTGGAGTTGATTATCACTCCTACAGCTTTACCATGCCAGAGTAGCCTACCTAGCGACGCTATCCTCTCATAATCAGCGCCACCGCCTAAGCACAATAAGGATCGTATAGTAAAGAGGGGCATCTTCCCCTACTGTTGGGGGTAGATGGTGCAGAGGGGCCGTAATCAGATCTTGTACTTTAGCTAACTGCATTAGCGTGCAGGCCGCAGTCTGCTTTATGTTCTCTCAGTGTGCTTAGGTCCTGAAGATGATGGGGGAGAGCAGTGTGCGGCAGGGTGTGGTCCCGTGCCGATGAGAATCACAGCACCCTGTGGTTTACCGCCCTGGAGCGACTGGGACTTAATAAGGGAAACACACACAGTTGCTGTGCTCAGCAAAACACACAGGCATATATACACATCCACTGCTGTGTGTCGTCGTGCTCCATTACTGGTCATGTGGCTTCTCATCTTAACACAGTGCTTCTTCTGAGAAAATGCAACACATGCTGCTGCTCTTTGTGATCAATAGAAACACACACCCTCACACACACACTTCAACAGGAGAGAGGCCCATATCCTCTCATCCCATTAATATTAGATGGAGCTTGTCCTCCCTGACCCACAAGTCTTAGTGTTGAGCATGACCTTCATGTTGCTGGGCAGGAAAAGGGACTAGAGGATGAGTAGAAAACCTGGTCCTTGTTCACAGTCCAGACACAGATGAATCTCAGGAGCTACAACAGCAAACAGCTGCTTTGGGAACTGGAAACCATTACTTTGTAATCTCTGAAGTTTGGCAACACTTAACAGACTTAATAGACTTGTTTATAAAACATGGTGGCAGTGGCTCCGCCCGAAGCCTCCGCAACACTGATGACTGAGGACAGAGGGAGGGGCAGGCAACAGTCAGGGCAAATCCTCTGGGTTCGCTCACACACATGTAATCTCCCGGCTGTGTGGGCCTCGGCTGCCACAGTTGAGATAATCCCACGGCACTGGACAGCTGTCGCGTGGCACCACACACACACACATACACACACACACATACACACACACACACACACACACACACACATACACACGTGCCAGAACAACCGAGCCCCTCATCTCTCGGGCGAGGGTCACAAAGTGAGACCCGGGCCTATATTCATGAAATGCATGACCACTTGTGATTTAACAGTTGAGGAGGATAATCCTGTGAACACATATGATGGCATATTCATTTCCCTGAAATCAAGTGATGGTGCTGAGGGTAAGAGGGATTTTACACAGTGCTGATTCGTGCCGGGCTATCCGCGTGTTGTGCATGTGCAGATGCTGCCTGGTTATGTAAGAGATTTGAGGATTTGAGAGCTATGATGGGAACAATGCATCATCCTCAATTGAGGACTGAGGCAGCGCCAATCTCAAGAGGGTCTTAAGAATGCTGAAATGCTTGCATAATTTAAATGCAAGAAATACCTCAGTATAAATTCAGTTTAATTTCGATGCCGCTTTCATTAACAACAGGTTGCATTCAGTTATCTACACACACACACACACATCTGTATTTGGCATTCATATACATTCAAGAGCTCAATTGTTTTCTTCTGAGCAAGTTTTGATCTCTCAACATCAGCCTCTCTGGAATGCACAAAACCCAGAGTATCCTTCCCAAATGTTTCGCCTAAATGTATGCAAAACAGAACCCCAAAAGACCACCATGGCTTGTTCCTGCAGCTGTGACCAAATACCAATGGAGGAAGCAAACCTGCCTGTGTCACCTTACAACATGTGGGTGAACGTTCAGGACTTGATCTACTGAAGACACCTAGGACCAGAGGGAAAGTTCATGAGTTATTGCTTTTCAGCTCCTTTCAAAGTTCTGTGTGTGTGTGTGTGTGTGTGTGTGTGTGTGTGTGTGAGAGTGTGTGTAGAGAGAGAGGGGTGAATGCCTAGGGCTGAGGGATGAAATCACCTGAGCCCACGCTGAGAGGGAAGGTCGTCAGCACTAAGGAATTCCTCCAAGAGCCAAGGGGGTGGGACAGGGCAGTGGAAACTAGTGTGTGTGTGTGAGTGTGTGTGTCTGTGTGTGTGTATGTGTATGTGTACGTATGCGCATGTTTAGAGACTGGAGCACGAGTGAACAATATATCAGTGCCGCCCATCAGATCACACTGCAATTTGAGACCGTGACTCAAATGAGCCTCCGGCAAACAACCTGCCTATCTGAGACAATGAAGCAGACCCGGAGCACACGAGGTCATCCTGCTGCCTCCAGGTGCAATGCATGTCCATATTGTGCTGGCAAAATGGATAGGCCTATTCCAACAGACAGACGTTATTAGCTTTTATAGTGATGACTATGGGAAGCCAGCGCTGATCTGGGGATGAACATGCTTGGTTAATTAAAGTCTGAGCTACAGGATCAAAACAGGGCATCGAGAGTTCTGTTGAGTCTGAAAACCAGCAGAAAATAGGCATGGTCTTACCCTAAGAGAGAGGAGAGGGAGGTAAGAGTGTGTGTGTGTATGAGAGAGTGCATCTGATCACATTATACAACAAATCACTCTGATTACTTTTTACACCCCAGTGCTGATTACGAGTAGCCTACTCTAAATGTGCTACTAGGATCACAAATTCTTATACGCACACAAACCCACTGGATGGGCATGTGCTCGATTGGTTTAAACAGCCTCTTAATACGGAACAGTACTGTACGG
>NC_045173.1:3953798-3963798 GCF_900700415.2 Clupea harengus
CGTTTATCTCTCCCTCTGTGTGTGTATGTGTGTGTGCGTGTGTTAGTGTGTGTTAGTGTGTGTGCGTGTGTTAGTGTGTGTGCGTGTGTTAGGTGTTAGTGTGTGTTAGTGTGTGTGTGTGTGTGTGTGTGTGTGGTGTGTGTGTGGTGTGTGTGTGTGTGTGTGTGTGTGTGTGTGTGTGTGTGTGTGTGTGTGTGAGTGCTGCAGGACAGGGATGCGGTTTTCCTCTGTCAGAGCTCATCAAAGCCTAACGACACCCAACAGGTATCTGCTCCCCTAGGCCAGGCATCACACACCATCCCAACCTGCTCACCCACATCAGCCTGCAATTACCACTGCTGTAAAAACCTGCTCCCGTCAGCGCCTCAGGTAGTCAAGTATTACACACACACACACACACGCACACACAGGGAGAGAAAGAGACTTTTCAATTTCAATTCCAAAAGCTCTATTGGCATGACACATTTTCATATTCGTATTGCCACAGTATTTACAAGACGTGTAACAAAAGTAAGTAAGGACAAACAGATCAGCACACAGCAATAAGGAAAAAAGTCAACAGCAACAGGACTGTCTGTGTATGTGTGTGTGCGTTTGTGTGTGTGCGTGTGTGCACACATGCGCACATGTGCTTATGCCTGTGTGCACGTCAACGTGCATTTGTTGTGGTGTATGTATGTTGGTGTGTGTGTAGATGTATGGGTGTGCCAAATGTGTATGCTGCTGAGATCCTTTTGAAAAGTCACCCATTTACATGTGCATGCATGTGCACATACAGTACACAGAAACACCCTCTTGCACACACACACACGCACAACACACAAAAGCACTCACACTTTCCACATGAAACAATCCCAGAGTCATGTGTAGCCTATGGGACTGAACTCTGGGTAAACTCCCTCCGTAGCAATGCACACACACACACACGCACACACACACACACACACACACACACACACACACATACACACACACACATACACGCACACACACACACACACATACACACACACACGCACACACACACAGGGTGACGAAGGCTTTGATATCAACATGGGTGGGTGGATCAATGACTCATTGTGCTGTTGTTATTGTTGTTTTGTTATTTCCGTAGTTTCCAGGGCAATTACAGATTCCCCTGCCACATGAAAGCTAACCCGTTAACCTGCCCATAAAGAAGCCCTCCAATCAAACGCCACCGCAAAGTTTCTATTCCAGCCGGTCTCCCCCCCCCCCCCCCCCCCACTGCGCCGGCTGCAAATCTATTAGGTGTCAAAGCTCCAGTGCTCCAGTCAACACACTACGACAGCAGAGACAGGGAGAAAGAAAGGGTGAAGTGTGACAGAGGAAGAGTGAGGGTAGGATGATCCAGAAAGAAGGGATTGTGCGGAGAGAGACGAGTGGAGCTGATGAGAGGTGAGGGCTGTGATGCTCATGAAGAGGGCTGCCTGCTGGGCTGATGAGGCGGTTGTTACGCATCCAGGTGTCGGCTCTTAAGCCATTCCACAACTTTCACTCCTGACCCCTGACCCCTGAGCACCTCACCTTTTGACCTTTCCCCTCCTGATCCGTCTGACACATGCCTGACACTGTGGCAAAGCACGAGGAATTTATGGCTTGAACTCGACAAATCCTCCTATCAAGAATAAGTGATGGGCATTAAGCCCTTCCACTAAACATACCAAATCCATTGGATCATCTCAGCAGGCTGCAGAAATCCCACAATTATTATTAGTCATCCGGTGTGCGCTCCAAAAGTCTAAACTTTCAAATTGAAACCAGTCTGTCCTTCCCACCAATGTGACTTTGACAGGCACAGAGTTTATGTCTCTGAGAGTGTGCATGCGAGTGTGTGTGTGTGAAGGCCAACTTGAGGGTAAGTTGAGCTGCTTTACTCAAACTCCCATATATTTCAATCCTGAAAATAAATGTTTTTAGTGCAAAGCTACGCCAAACAATAGGAGTCATGATGGTATTTGTGGTTTTTGAGTTGGCAGCCTCTCCGTTATTGATGTCAGGACTTGTTCAGTCATTAACTAGCTTGCTCTTCTGAAACAATGGCAGCCTCCTCGAGAGACACAATCCTGTGGTCGCCTTGACCAGAACATGACCATGGAAACTAATAAGGTTAAACTAGTTCAAGTCCTCTTAACCACAGGTTAAGCACAGCAATTGCTCTATACATTCAAACAGCCTACACACTTACAAAGATGAAAACACACACACACACCACACACACACACACACACACACACACACACACACACACACACACACACACACACACACACACACACACACACACTCACCAGCAGCCCCAGGCCAGTTGTGTCTGTCTACATTGCTCTTGTGTCACTAGTTAATTGGCTAAGACAACTTTAGGATTATCCCCACAAACGTGAACGCACACACACACACACATGATTCATTTTAGTGTCTAAAAGAGAACATGCACAATCGCTGTGCTCACTAGAAGGCCTGGAAGGGGTTAAGTCGAAGCGGGAGGTGATTGTTTGAAAATGCACATTAGCTCAAAGCTGATTAGCACGGCATCCAGCGAGGGGATCAGCACTGTAAGCCTACACTGGGCCTTTCCCTCCCGCAGCAAACAAAGATTTCATTCGGAGGCTGAGGAGCAGGAATGAAACGCACAAAGAGAAAAATGCCAGAGAGAGAAAGAGAAAAAAAGAAAGAGGCGGGAGGCTCAGATCAGCTAACTCTCTCTCTCTCTCACACACACACACACACACACACACACACACACACACACACACACACACACACACACACACACACACACACACACACAGACACACGCTGAATAACACATGTACAAACACATACATGAACACACACGGCTTATTCAGCAAAACCACATCTATAACAAGGAAAGTCTACACCAAACTCATTCATCACTACACATTCAGAAGCACACACACCCGGGAGAAACAGAAGAGCTGGCCTTCATCAGGGCGTGATTTACTCACGACCACCACAAAACCACCTCAAGCTACCTTGGAAATATGCTAACAAACCCAACGGGGCGCACAGGAATACACCAGCTTCCTGAAAATACACTCACACACCCCAAAATACCCCCTCCAAATATACAGTGCTTATGAAACCAATGTGAAAATAGCCCTCCTCTGTGTGTTCAACACGCTTCCGGCCAGGGTTAGGGTTAGGCTTCATCAGACCCTTGGCCAGGTGAGCCACTTAGTCAGACGGGTCTGCAGGTGTGAGTCTTGACAGCACAGGGAAACGGAAGAGAACAACAATCTGAAACATGATCAGGAGCTGAAAACACACCATCAATTACCCGCTGTCAAAAAGAGAAAACCACACTACTGCTGGTGTGCCTCTCCACTGTCCACCCACAGACAAGGTTCAGATGTGTGTGTGTGTGTGAGTGTGAGTGTGTGTGTGTGTTGTGTGTGTGTGTGTGTGTGTGTGTGTGAGTGTGAGTGTGAGTGTGTGTGTGTGTGTGTGTGTGTGTGTGTGTGTGTGTACGAAGAGAGAAAGTGATAGAAATAACATGTTTTACAAATGACACATCAGTGTACACCTATACATGCACAAACACTGAGGCCAACCTTCTCACATATTTCTGCTGTGGAACTGTGAAATATTTACAAAAACAAAATGGTAGACAACGCTTCCCTTACAACTGAAAATACTTTTCAGGCAAAGAGGAAGAAGCAAATTACTCAGAGGTCAGAGAAAATGCAACCAGACACACACACACACGCACACACACTCCCATTTCAAGAAGTTGACTCAATTTCATGACTCAATTCATAATATCCCTAATCCGTTCCTTTACAAAAGTGAATGTGTTTATGTAGTATGTGTCTTTGTGCGTCAGTCTGGTCAAGTAAAAGTGAGCGTGGTCTCCACAGTCTTGTTCATTTATGGAATCAGAATCACATGCCTATCGAACCCTCGTCTCATTTAATCTGCCATTACCACAGCATTCAAGCATCCCTTCGTCACATTCTTCCTCCCCAGTCCTTCCCTCCAATGCATTCCTCCGACCCAATCCCTCCGTCTCGGGCATTCCTGCCGCGGTGCCCGGCCAGGCGGCTGGATTAGCCCAGGGAGTGTGAAGCCAGCGGAGGGGCATGACGCACCACGGAGGCTGACAGCACACTGCAATGAAATAATGACGGGCTGGCTCCCCTAACCTGTCATTACGCAGCT
The DNA here is from genome assembly GCF_900700415.2 of Clupea harengus. Lineage (NCBI taxonomy): Eukaryota > Metazoa > Chordata > Actinopteri > Clupeiformes > Clupeidae > Clupea > Clupea harengus. The sequence goes on from NC_045173.1 coordinate 3,957,999, forward strand.
ATCATTCTGCCTTAGTGCTACTCAAACACTCACACAGGTCATGCTCACTCGCACTGGCTCACTCCCACTGGCTCACTCTCTCTCTCTCTCTCTCTCACTCTCTCACTCTCTCTCTCACTCTCCCACTGGCTCTCTCTCACTCTCACTCTCACTCTCACTCTCCCACTGGCTCACTCTCACTCTCTCTCTCACTCTCTCTCTCTCTCTCACTCTCTCTCTCACTCTCTCTCTCTCTCTCACTCTCCCACTGGCTCACTCTCACTCTCACTCTCCCACTGGCTCAGTCTCACTCTCGCAGTGGCTCTCTCAGTCTCCCTCAATCATGTCACCTATCTTCTTCTCACCTGGACTCTTTCTTCCTTTGTCACTGCCTGTTCCTGGCTCTTTCCATTCAATGATCTTTCCCTTTAAATCAGTTCCCTCTAATCTCTCCATTCCCTGCTCATCTTCATTCCACACATTCAACAGCAGCTTCTTCATGCACAGCACTGAACATGAACTCAGTTAGGACGCATGGGATCTGGAAACTGAGGTCGTGTTTACAGGCTTAATATTGCCAGTATGAATGAGTAAGCACCACTTCTTCTGTCCATTGAGTTCACCACTACCAGCTTTCAACTCTGATCCCTGAGGGTCACACTGCCTGACTGACTTCCACACTGGGGCCCAGAAACATATAAAGTCATATGCACACACATATTCTCTCTCTCTCTCTCTCTCTCTCACACACACACACACACACACACACACACACACACACACACATACATGTACACACAGGCGTACATAAAGGGACATTTAATAGAGGCCAGTAACTCATGCCCTGAGTGTACAAGCTTTCAGTGACAAGCTCTTGCTCATGTTTCTGTCTTTCCCTCTCTCTCTCACACACACACACACACACACACACACACACACACACACACACACACACCACACACACACACACACACACACACACACACACACACACTAACTGGGTGGCCTGTATTTTAATGGACTTGTAAAGTGAACATCTGTTTTATCAGACAGTCAGACAGCCTCCTGCTTGTCTCTTATGACACACAATAATCACTGCCTGCGGAGAAACCAGTGAGAGGGATAGAGATGTGTGTGTGTGTGTGTGTGTGTGTGTGTGTGTGTGGTGTGTGTGTGTGTGTGTGTGTGTGTGTGTGTGTGTGTGTGTGTGAGAGAGAGAGAGAGATACAGTGGATTACAAAGAGAGAAGAGAAATCAGGCACATTTGGAATAATGTGTTCTCTATGATGTACCTGAACCTTCACCAACCTTTCCTGACAAAGTTCATGTAGTAAAAACTACCTAAAGAGACAGCATCAGTCCACTCTGCCACTGGAAATCTTCGAACAGCAGGGACAATCTGAACAGACATTATACAAGTATACAACAACTGAAAAGAAACAAATAGATACTTAGAGACCAAATAAATAAATAAATAAATATGATATCTTCATTTGTAAAATAGTTCTATGTCATAACTCAACAGTGTTCATAATCGACTTCTGCTATCTCTTGCATTCCTTTGAATTACTTTTACAGTTACATTTGAAATGTGACAACGAGAGAGAGGGGAGAGAGAGAGAAGCAGAGAGAGAGGGAGAGAAATGGAGAGAGTTGGAGAAAGAGAAACAGAGTGGGGGTGGAGAGGGGGAGGGGGGGGTTGAGCAGAATTGAGTTGTGTAACCGTCACTGGTTCTCACTGGCGGTGGCAGCGCGTTGACTGTGAGAACACAGAGTGACAAGAGTGCCAATTTGGACTCAAAAAGATGACAGAAGTGCTGAAGAATGCCCGCTATTTCACTCAAGTGTCACTAATGTGAGTGGAGAGCCACTGCCCTAGCCCCAATGCGGGTGAATGGGCTGTTGTGCGACTGGGGGCGGCCCGCACCTGAACCGGAGCCAAGATGGAGTCTGGCTCCACAGAGTCACAGACTGGAGCGGGGGCCTCCCTCTCTCTCCGCTCGCACAGCACTCAGGTCCGGCCCAGGCAATGTGGATTACCACTGGCCCACACAAAGGCTTTCCCAGGCCCGGGGGGAAAAGTCAGGCACTGCTGATTTGGGTCCTCTCCCTCTTACCAAAGCCCACGTCTGCACAACATGTTCATTTAGAAAAGAGCTTAATGAGTCAATTAGAAAAGCTTTCCCTCCGGTTACCACAGCGATCTGCTCTGGCTGCAGCGGTGCTACATATGCGGCCTTTGTGAAGGTGAAACTCCTGAGCGCAGACTGGTTGCTAGGAGACCGGCTCAGGCTAGCCAGCCCCTCCCTCCTACCTGTCTGTGGCCTCCAACGAGTGTAGGCACACACAGGAACATGAATACATCATCACCTATGCTAACGAGTGTAGGCATACACAGGAACATGAATACATATGCTAACGAGTGTAGGCATACACAGGAACATGAAGAATACATATTCATGTTCCTGTGTATGCCTACACTCGTTAGCATTAACGGATGTTCTGCTACATGTACAGCAACATCCGTTAAGCCACAATATAGCAGTTCTATAAGAACAGAGAGTGAGAAGGATGGAGGAGCCAGGATGGACAGAATCAAGAGAAGAAGAGTGATAGAGAAGGATGATGGGAGAAAGGGGGGTGGAGAGTTGAGCGAGAGATGGAAAAGGAGAGAAAAGGAGAGAAAAAGAGAGGCCAGGGAGGTGTAGAGCAAGAGAGGGCTCTATCTGGCTCCCAAAGAACAATTAGAACAGCAGCTGGTGCAATCTATACCTGTCATTTCTGATAACCAGTCGGGACTGCAAGGCCAGCCAGGAGGCATGGTGTTTGTGTGTGTGTGTGTGTGTGTGTGTGTCTGTGGATATTGGTGTGTGTGTGTGTGTGTGTGGGGGGGGGTTATGGATGTGTGAGTGTGGATGTGTTGTGGTGTGTGGGTATAGGTGTGTGTGTGTGTGTGTGTGTGTGGGGGAGGGGGTAAAGGTGTGTGTGTGTGTGTGTGTGTGTGTGTTTGTGTGTGGGTGTGGGTGGTTCTGGTGTGGCAAATTGCCAGCATCATCTCGACAATGAAACCAATTTCTTCAGTAAGTGGCTGTAGGATATGAGAGGTGTATTAATTAGTACATGTCACAATGACTATAAGACCACAGACAAGAGAGTAGCAGGAGCATCTCCATCACTCCGGCATACATACCTACATACATACGTACATACATACATACATACACACTCCTGCTCATTTGACTATTTTGAACAAAAACCTGAAATAAGAAAAATGCATCCCACTTTATTCAGCATTTGTAATGAGATCACCAGCAGAATACAAATGTTTCTCAAAAGCCAATAACGTAATCCTGCCAGGTCTAAGAGCTGATCTCCAAACATCTTGGCAGGCCAGCCAATCAATAATGATAAATGATGGAAAGTTCTCCCCTGATATTCTAGAGCGTTGCCCTGGCAGCCCACACGCATCCCATAATTCAGCACTAAGCTGTGCGTATTTGTCAATAACAGCGAATCCATATTTATGCGCGTTTGCATAATAAAGAGATTAGGACTCCTGGCCAAGGGCTCTGCATTCCTCTGCAAACGAATATTTGATTGTTCTGGAGATAAACAGGCCATTCCATTGGAAATGTGCATTATTCATCTGATTGCAGATTGACGACAACAGCTACAAGTCTCACGCTTCTGCGTCATAGAGAGATAGACTCTGAGGGAGATGAGAGAGAGAGAGAAGAGCAGAGGGAGGGTGTTCATGGAAAGCAGGCTCTTCTCTTCAAATGCTCATTCTCGAAAGAAAGAGAGAGCGAGAGCGTCCATCTGTGTGTGTGTGAGTGTATATTTGTGTGCATATGTGTGAACATGTTTGATTTCATGAGAGTGAGAATTGTTTTGCTTTCAGCAGTAGAAGAATGCACAGAGGGATTAAACAAGACGGCGGGCAAAGATCAGGATTCGATTTCAGCACAGCATGAACACACACACACACACACACACACACACACACACACACACACACACACACACACACACACACACACATAGAGAGCAAGAGAGAAAGAGATAAGTGAAAGTGAGTTCCTGGTGGTTCCTGGTGGTCTGACAGACAGGCAGACAGACAGACAAACAGACAGACCAGACAGACAGTCTGTCTGCAGCTCAGGGCCGTGTGCCATCTCCAGCTTTGTGGAGGGTAAACTCCCCATGGCAGCGTCTCAAATCACACCCCCCTCCACTGGGCCTTACCTCACACACACTTTCCATTGAGTCATGTCATAAGTGGCACCCTTGCTCGGGCAGAGAGGTGTAATTTCGAGGACAGAAAATGTCAAGAGAGCTCTCTTACTTTCAAGCATGAGTTACATCTTGCCCAAAGAGGAGAGGGCTAGTTGTTTGATAAACCTGGGGCCAATAGAAAGACACCTGAACCCGTGCGCTGTACTAGAGAAAGTGACTGACATAGAGATAGTGGAGGTAAGCTTTGTCCAAGCATCCATCCGCTGAATCTTCCCATTAAGCTGATAGAGTCATCTGACTTCTGTCAATAGATGCCAACGACTTGACCTCTGAGCTTCAGAATCAAACACATGTGCACACACACATGTAGACACATATGTGCACACACACACACACACACACACACATCTAGGTAGAGGGTTAAAGGTTACTTTCATTTCCCTTCCTAAACACTTATCAGATTGGCTTCTGCACGTTGCTTTAATCAGAACCATGAAATTACACACACACACACACACACACAGAGAGAGAGAGAGAGAGAGAGAGAGAGAGAGAGAGAGAGAGAGACAGCCACACACCCTATTTCCTTAGTCACAGTGTATAGCTTCTGTAATCAGATTCAGCTGCACAGGAGCCTCTCTCCAACTGCAGACAGACAGCTTCACAGGAGCCTCTCTCCAACTGCAGACAGACAGCTTCACAGGGACACTCAGACAATGCCTCATGACATGCCTCCTGCATGCATACATACATGCATACAATGTAAAAAGAACAACGTAGTGTGATGTCAGTCCACAATGTTCATTAAGTCATTGTTTGTTTGTTTTTTAAGTTATATTTTAAATGTAAGTTTTTGAACTCTGCCTAAACTGTATGTGCTGTATTGATTAACGATTATGTCTAATGGCAGGCCTCTCTTGCTCCCTCCATCTTTCCCTCTGTCTTTCTCTCTCTGTCTTTCTCTCTCTGTCTTTCTCTCTCTGTCTTGCTCCCTCCATCTTTCCCTCTGTCTTTCTCTCTCTGTCTTTCTCTCTCTGTCTTGCTCCCTCCATCTTTCCCTCTATCTTTCTCTCTCTGTCTTTCTCTGTCTTTCACTCTCTGTCTTTCACTCTCTGTCTTTCTCTCTCGGTCTCTCTCATGCACACACGCACACGGCGCTTCAGTTTTTTTTTTTTGTCATCATAAATAATTGCCCTGACATTTTGCGTTGAGTAGACTTATAATGAAGCGAGGGATTATTGGGATGCAGACTCTGAATGCCAAATCTAATCCTTTTCTCACAGAGTCTTTTGTCAGCAATCAAAAAAACGTTAATCCGATTCAGATGAATCATTGCTTTGTAAATGGACCTGAATAGAAAACAAGAAAAGTAAGAAAAATGCACACAAACGAGCGTCCTCAGGTCATGGCAATCCATCTGATTCATGTTGCCGTGCCTGGCCGCTCGTGGCCTCTGTAATGGCCGTCTCTGGTGACGCCACGGAATCCTCTGGTGATTCACCGCGGATGCATCTCAGTGGTTCAATGAATCACAAGTTCCTGTGAGCGTGGTGAGAGATCACCTGAGCATTCAGGGTTGAGCAAC
>NC_045173.1:3971298-3986298 GCF_900700415.2 Clupea harengus
ACACACATACACATATACACTCACACACACACTCACACACACGCACTCACACACACACACACACACACACACACACTCACACACACACACACACTTACACACACACACACACGCACGCACACGCACACGCACACAGTGCTGTCCTTGGCCATAACACTTACACAGAAAGAGATAACTTCCAACTGCACAACGTAAACAACACATGTTAAGCAGACAGGATGAAGTTGCTGGGGTTCTGTGGCAGTAATTTATGGAAGGTGAGGCCATCTGACTGTAGGCCGACTCACTGGATCTGGACACTGCAACCTGCACTTATTGTGGCTACCGCTAACTACCTCAGGATGTTGTTCTTGCTGCAAAAGCTCTTAGCCTCTCTCTCCTCAGTCTCTATCTTTTAAATTCATGCGCTTCCACCCCCACTCCCCACCCATCTTTCTCTCCCTCCCTCCCTCCCTCCCTCTCTCTCTCTCTGTCTGTCTGTTTGTCTGTCTCTCTGTGTCTCTCTGTCTCTCTCTGTGGCAGCTGTTTAAGTGTAGATTACTCTTTAACTCTATTTCCTATGCTGACATTCCCCCTCTGCCTCCTTCTTTCCTCATGCCCTGCAACCTCTCATAACTCAATTACCACAGCCTCTACTGAGTACATTACAGCTTCTGTAATCAACACACACACTCACACACAGACACACACACAGGCAGACACACATACACACACACAGACACAGACACACACACCACACACACACACACACACACACACACACACACACACACACACACACACTCAAACACACACACACACACACACGCAGACACACCCGCACAAAAAGTGTCCCAAACCCATCCCAGAGAATCATTTCTGAATTACAAATAACTCAGCAGGATCTGTGAATAAAAGTGTACATGTTCATTTCAGCTGTACACAACACTGCAACAACGTTCTCCCAACGCTACTGGAGGTCCAGTGTGAATGTCGGTGTGTTCGTGTAGTACTCACAGTCTGTAGAGCTTCACAGTCCCCAGAAACAGCAACTCAGGGAAAACTCCGAGGTTATTCCGGTTCAGACGTCTAAGCAACACACACCAGAGACATTCATTACAAATCCACCACCAAAAACCTTTCAGCAGGTTTACCAAGGCTTTTTTCAAGCCCTTCACTCAAAGGGGAGCGAGTACATTCTGATTAAAGTTGAGCAGCATTTTATATTACAATGTTTATATGGCAATAAGGACACAGTAAATGAGAACATATATCAACACTATCACAATAGTAGACGTTGTCTTGCTGTGCTGACTTTGTGTTTGCATTCGTACTGCTCTTCCAAGTTGTGAGAGGATTGACATGTTTGCAAAGTCAAATCTAATTTTGGAGATCTGTAATTTAAGTCATTTTACAGCAGACACTTCTCCACCTTTAAATGCTCCTCATACTTCACATGTTAAAATATATCATTACTTCAGGTTGTGTGTGTGTGTGTGTGTTGTGTGTGTGTGTGTGTGTGTGTGTGTGTGTGTGTGTGTGTGTGTGTGTGTGTGTGTGTGTGCGATAGAGTGAGTGTGTGAGGGTGTTTTCTACAGGATGGTAACTGTCACTCTGACACACACAAAGTTCTCGCCTGTGTGAAAACAGAGCTGGCAGGCAGCCTTCTCATTTAAGTGAAGAGGAGTCGGCATCCAGCACACACACACACACACACACACACAAACACACACAAACACACACACACCAGTCTGAGGAAGCCCTGTTTGTTTTTCCCACATCTGTTTTTTTCAACCAGCTTTTGTATAAGTGTGAGTGTGTGTGTTTGCGTGCGCGCGTGCGTGTCTTTGTGTGTGTGTGTGTGTGTGTGTGTGTGTGTGTGTGTGTGTGTGTGTGTGTGTGTGTGTGTGTGTGTGTGTGTTTGTGCCCCCCAAAAAGTTCTTACAGTGCAAACAAGCCCCTTAACACACATTAACATTCACAAGTCATTTCGATATACACTTCACACACCAACAACAACTCCAGCCACATCCCCCCCCCCCCACCCCCCTAAATGAAGCATTGCTCCAAAACAAGTTATGACATGAGAGAATGGTCTATTCTTTCAGAAGAGTGATTGATTACTTAAGTCTGTGTGTGCCCTCATCATTCTCTTTGCGTGAGTGTATGTGTGCATATGCGTCTTTCTGTGTGTGTATGTGTGTGTGTGTGCATTGCTTTAAACCCCCTTCCCCCTAACAATAACAAGTACCAAGCCAATAACCATGGAGTTGTGCTGGAATGTAACACACAGGAACATACATTAACCCTGGCTGTGGCATAACGGCATGGAAGCACCCGGAAAATTAAATCCCTACCAGGCCTTTTGAAGGCAACAGTAACACAATATGCAGGATCTCGCTTTGTGTGCTTGAATGGCCAGGCTTTTCCTTCTGATGGAAGGAAAGCACAAGCACACACACGCACACACACACACACACACACACACGCACAAGCACACAAACGCACACACACACACCCACCATGTGGTTTGAGAACTGGCTAATAGCTTTGCCTTTCGCTCCCAGGGCAGCAAGCTTACTGTCCTCCTCACTAGAAGCTGAAAGTGCTTTTTAAAGGAGTCAGGAAGCGAACTTAAAACCACACAGACCCAGGGAGAGAGAGGAGTGGGCAAAGACGTGTGAGAGAGAGAGAGAGAGAAAGACAGAGAGCAAGAACAACAGAAAGAGAGAGGTAAAGAAAGAGGGAGAGAGAGACAGGCCATCCTGCCACCCATCAATTTGCACACCCAACTGTTTCTCCCTCTCCACTGTCACCCCAACCTCTGCTATGACATCATTGCTTTGGCTGCTGGGGTTACATCACTGGGTGCTGCATATTTGATGAGCGGAACACTGGCTGATTAAATAAAAATGAGGCAGGCAGTGGTAGGGACGCCTAAAAGGCCCACGTGTCGGTGGGCGCATAGAGGGCCAGGCCTCCCTTCGGGACCCCAAAGCGGCGCAAAGAAACGCAGCGTTTAGGGGGTATAAGATCAGCACCTTAAAATAGATGCTCTCTATCTCACACTTGAACTCTCTCTCCTCTCTCTCTCTCTCTTTTACGCACACACACACTCTCTCTCCCTTTTTCTCTCTCTCATACAAAAAAGTATGTTACATACACACACGCGCAGTCGAGCTCCATTTATTTACATGTACTTCACTTCAACTAATTCATGCTCAAAAATTCCCACAAAAATGAGTAAATCATCCAGCATCCAGGTTGGATTGAAAAGATGAAGTATAATACATTAATGTGATGTTAGAGAATCTAAAATATGAAGTATAATACATTAATGTGATGTTAGAGAATCTAAAAGGAATACTTAAGCATGCACCAGTATGATGTGAATACCCATCACCAAACACTGACTTAATCTAACATGTCATCTGATGGGAATCAGCCCGTGTCCAAACGCATGAGAGCATAGCAAACAGACTCCCTCAGAAGCCCAGACTGGTGGCTTTGTCGGCGCGGCCCGGCTCAAGCCCGGTGGCTGGGTGTCAGTCACCCATGGCGCACATAAACCCATCCCAACACGATTTACAGTCCAGCGGGCTGTCTGACAGGCCTCTGCCTCCTCCCGCCCCGCGCCGCGTCTATGGCGATTGTAGCCACGAGTAGCAGGGTCCAGGCAGACAGCGTGCTGGCGGTTTCAGGAGGGGTCGGCCAACTGCGCGGAGTTCAGTTTATAAATCAGCGACCACATCAAGCTGCCTGAGGCAATCCGCCTGCTGTCCGCTCAGGCTAACGAGCAAAGCAGGTCCGCACATCAAAACGCAGACAGCGGAAGCAGTGCAGGCACTGATGATCAGGGCTCGATGATCTCAGGCTCGCTAGACGCACAGATAAACACACACTTACACGCACAGGGGGTCAATTACCACCGACTTGATATAGGCTTTATTGCTTCATTGTAAGTCTATGGATGACTATGTGTGTGATGGGTTCTCCTGATTTGGGCGACTTAAAAGTAAAGAGACTGTTGCATTCCTAAGGTTCAACAAAGGGCCAAGTCAAACTGGGGCCTCAGAGATGGAGAAAGGGAAAGAAAAAGAGAAAGAAAGAGAGAGGAGAGAGAGAGAGGGAGAAGACAGAGAAAAAACTTAAAGAAAGGAGTGTGCTACCTAGGGGACAGGGGTTAAAGAAGAAATCATGAAAGAGATTTCAAAGAGAAAGAGGGGCAAAGAATGTGCGAGTGAAAGAGAGGACGAGAGATGGAGTGGGAGAGATGAGCTCGGGGTCTGGGGGTGGAGGGGGATGCGTGCACCATGCCTATAGTGTGCGGCGCATAGGCATGGGCTGTACCTGCCAGCGTGGGCCGAGCAGCCTGTGAGCGCGGGGGCCAAAGCTGAACAGGGGCCAGGGTCTGAGGCCCCGCGTGTGGCCGTCACGCCCGATCCTTCAGAGCAGCTTTGCTCAGGGTCCACACCGCGTGCTCGCACACACACACTAACCACACACACACAGACACACACTAACTACTGCTCACACACACACACTACACACACACACACACACACACACACACACACACACACACACACACACATGCTGAGACACTCCTCCATTGTTCCCTGCACAGTGGGGTGCATTCACAGCCCTGACTTTAACTGTGTTTTTCAACATGCGACTCAAGATGCTCTGCTAATGCGCGCACGCACACACACACACACACACACACACACACACACACACACACACACACACACACACACACACACAGCAGCAGGGATTGAAAATGCACTGCACTTAAGGAGAGTATATAGGCACAATGTGATGTGGAGTGAGTTAGTTCTTACCTATCAGAAGGCAGTTTAGCTTAGGGATAGGGTTCAGTGGTGAAATGATTTTATATGCCCTATCACCCGTGACCTCATGACAGTATTGAACATTGACCAGGCACTAGACTCCGATAAAACATTATCAATGTTGAAAAAAAGGTTTTCCTATGAGAGGTCATTCTAACAGGGTTCTAACGGTATTAGCTTATGAGAGATGAACAATCACACTGCCAGCCCTGCAAACACCACTGCCTCATTCTGTGTCGTGCAGAAGGGGAAGGGGAAGAGTGGCACATGAGTGAACAAAGAAAGAAAGTGGTGTATGTGAGAGAGAAAGCGAGAGAGAGAGAGAGAGAGGAGAGATAGAGGGGAGAGAGAGAGAGAGAGAGAAAGGAAAGAGAGAGAGGCCCTCTGGGTGCAATTCAGGTTTCTGGAGTAATTCTGGAAGCACTAGGCTGTGCAATAGTCTCCAGTGTTCCCTGGGGGGGAATTGGCTGTCAGACAACAATGTCTCTCTCCATCAGGAGATCCTGAGCCCGGCAAACAAAGGGGCCGATCCTGCACACAGGCCAGCCAAACCGCACCGCTAACCGCTCACGTCAAGCACACAGATAAGCCACATATCACTTCACAGCACTGTCCCGGCAGCCAAGGGTTACGCATATACACAGGGTTTGCCCAGGACCTTTATGTCTGGTGTATTTGGGCAGTGTATGTTACGTTACACGGACTTGTCTTCCGTGACCTTATAGTGGTCCATGCTGGAATACTACAGACACTGGTCAGTGACCTGGACGCTAATGAGAAATGACAGACGTGCTCATGAAATCTTCAAGCAATAGATGTCAATATATCTATAGAGGCTGAGGAACGGGCGTAGTGACATTCCCTTCACCTCACTGTCTTCCACAACCTCTTCAGCCATCTTGTTTTTGGGTCTCATAACAACAGTATAATGCTCTTGTGCACACGTACACTGTGTGTGTGTGTGTGAAGCGTCTGTATAGTTGTTTTGTGTGTGATTGTATGTGGTTGCTAAAAGTCTAAATGTAAAATAGCATTCTAGTTTTTTTCCACTTACAGTCGCTCCAGCTCTTTGAGGTCTTGAAACGCTCCTCTCTCGATAGCGTTGATTTTGTTTTCCATCAGTTGCCTGAGAAAAGAAACAGACAACATGTGAGAGAGAGAAAGTGAAGGGTTCAAAGGTTCCCTACTGCCCCCCCCCCCATGAAACAAACTCATAGGGATAAGGTGTTGCACTTCCAATGAAACTGCACTGCGGTGGCTGAATACAGTGCATCTCTGTTGTGCCTGTGTGCAGCTGTGACATGATTGACAACCCCCCGCATCCACCTGAAGGAACCCCATCAAACCCACCCCACCCCGAGGAGAGAGGAGTCACCCGACACCCCCGCCACAAAAAGCAACTCCTGCACACACAGACACATGCTGGAGGGGGAGAAGGGAAGAGGAAGAGAAGGAGAGAGAGAGAGGGAGAGAGAGACAGAATCCTGACCTAAGGATGTGACAGAGAACCTGTTCTTACACGATCTCTCTCTTTCTCTCCCTCATACACCCACAAACATACACACACACACATACACATTCCATCCCACAGAAACACCGGGGCACATTCCAATAATGCAATCACTTAGGCAAATCAATGTTATCTTTGTCAGCCGAGCATTTCCTAGATCATGCCTTTAATAGCTTCTTAAATCAGGCTGTCCAAACTTGTTCCTGCATTGTTTCACTGAGAAAGGATATCACATATTACACCCAAAACAAGGGATGACTGCATTGGGGGAATTGCTGGAATTTCTGAAAGGCTAGTGTTACTCAAGGGATTAATGTCACCTTGATTAAGTAACTATTTCAGTGTTTTTTATTAATATTGAATCAAATGCTCCAGTAAACAGCTAAATCATGCCCTATCAAGGCTATATAATACAATGTAAATGTTGTTGGTGTTAAAAGTCAAGAAAAGAGTATTCTGACAGCAAATTCATGGAAGGTTCATTTGAGTTAAAAGCAAATGGAAATTAAATACTCACAAAACTCTGAGATGCCTCAATCCAGCAAAATCTGCTTTAGTGATTTTTGTCAGGTTGTTTGCATTCAAATCCCTGTGGAGAGATAATCATGACGAGAATAATAAGTGGAAAGTACTTGATGGATAAACCAAATAAACGAAATCAACAGTGGTTCCCTGAACCAAATATGCAGAAAATGAAATAGAAATGCACACTTGTAAACGGAACTATAGGCTACAGCAAAACAGCTACGCGCCAAAGTGGTTATTTCTTTTGGATCAGGAGTTTTAATCGGATGTCTACTTGAATGTGGCATTTAATAAATACTAAGGCTATTTTGTTTTATATTATCTAGGATAAACAACACAGTGAATCTATATTTTAGATTAACCCTGTGCTTCATTTATACAAGATAAATCATCTAACTAATTTGAAGACTTTTCAACGGCAATTAGCCTGTAGGAACTGCAGCTAAAATATAAATTCAAATAGGCTATATGAGGAACATATTAAAATTCAAGTCGGCACATACTTATAAATTAACTGAACAAGGTATGTGCTCGCGATTTTCCGTTATGTGACGAAAAGCTATGGAAAACTGGCGACTACTGAAACCATCTTAATCATTTAAAAGTGATGATACAGTTAATAATACAATTCATTCAAGTAGGCTCTAAGGACAGGTAGACTATGCTAAACTGTGGTTATCTGTTGGAATTTGCTTCTATGGACCTCTTCAATTATTTTCCTTGTTTTTATGTGTTTGGTACAGGCAACTGGTTTCTGGATCTGTCCCGAGGCCCGTGGGTCCAGATTAACCGCACCGACGCGCTCGTGGTTTTACACTGCAACAGCGCGCACCGCAACCATAATCATTCACAACTTCATGACACGCTAAGAAATCAGCGCTAACTGCGGCACTTCACATATCTGCTCGTTTGTTACCAATGAAATGATCATTACTGTAAATATTCAGGACATCAACAACACACAAAACAGCTCCTTACAGTCGTTCTGTGTTGCGGGGGATGTTCCGCGGCACGCTGCGCAGCCCCTGCCCATGGCAGTCCACCGTGGTCCCCGTGCAAGAGCACGGAGCCGGGCATGGCTGCGACTCCACCGCGCCGAAAAAAGCCACCAACAAACTCAAAGCAGCGGCCTGTATAAATATGACCATAATTGCAGTAACTTATTACGCTGTATCCGACTTTGCTTCACTGTAAAGGAGTGTCCCCAATGTGTTTTATTTCCACCCAGACAATGAGGTGATGGTCACTTGAATCTCGAAATATTCCCGGGTTTCTCTGCCTCCTTGGAATGGTATTTCTTCACCTATAATACAGCAGAAAAATTACACTTCTTAGCGTGCACTTCGACTTGAAGGTCTCAAGTGTCTTTGTAGCAAGGACAAGAAATAAAAGTCACTTGTAGGGGCGACGTAAGTGCGACACATTGACTGGGCAGACCTCAAACACACACTCTGCGGCAGTCACACAAAGTTAAACATCTCCCTGCGATAGCCAATATGTACAGCCTTTATATACACAAACGCGTGCGCATACACACTTCTGAAATGGATTTTCGTTCACGCACACATTCACACTTGCACGCGTGAGCGCAGGGGCATCAGGTGAGAAAGCAGTTGCGGTTTTCTCTGCTTCACCGCGTGAGTTGCAGAGAGCTGTCGGTGTACGTTTGTCCAAAGAGCTTTCTGTGCACGCGCTGGCAGGTCACTAGGCGATGGGAGGTATTGATTTCCACCTCACGCATCCATCATCTTGTCACCGACAAGTCGGAAAGACCAGACCATTTAAAATCCAACTCCAGGCAGAGAAGTCTCGATCAAAGCCGAAATAAAGTGGTGGACGTGACTGGACAGGTTTGCAGGCGTCCGGCGTCTTCTCAGTTATGTCTCTCGTTTCTTTCTCCCTCTGTCTGTTCAGGCAAAAGTCCGCTGTGGAGGCTTCTCCGCCCGATACAAGTAGAGCCCTGTCTCCGTCGGCACGTCAGACTGTCACAGCGTTCTGTCGTTTCCGTAGAGGACCTTTTCCCGACAAACACCTGATGGCGAGTGGGGTGAAGGGGTAGAACAGCAGGGCTCCTCCTCTATGGTAATCAACCCGCAACCTCGCTTACACAAAGTAACTAGCGCGGTCTTCAAATCAACGCAGATAAGAGGTGCAGCCGCCAAGGGGCAGTTATCCCTTTCGTTCCGTTTTGAATACTCCAAAGATGAGGCGGATAGCGTTTTGGAGAAAACTATACAAGACGATATAAAATGAATATATACTTTGTGAAAGCGCGTAAATATGAGTTCCCAATCATCTTCCAAGCTTCACACTGAAAATGACAGACATGACTTTTCTTAAAGGCCACTGAATTATTCTTCTTTCGAACCTTGAAAGTTACAGGGGACTTTAGAAAACTGCAGTAACTTTCCAGAACTGCTCTCCTGACGTTAACTCAGATTTATTGCTCCCACTGTAGCCTATTGAGTCCGTCTTTAAACATGACTGGGTTTCGCTGTTTTGGTCGAAGTTTAACGGCAAATTCGCAGCGATTTGGGACTGTAGAGCTCCTCGGTTCTAAATGCATTTGAGCTATATACACAGAGCGCGACTCCGCCTCCAAGCCCTCCCCAGGCCGGCTTTCGGCGCGGTACTCTGCCTTGTACGGACCTGACGCTTCACGCAAGGGTTTGACGCATCGGTGTATGATATTCTTGAGGTATCAGGTGAAATCTAAACACGGTATAACCAAGTGACACGTAGAAAGTGGATTTACAGCTGTGAGCATAGGAGTAGGCTATTACACACAGTAATGTCTATGTACTAGTATATGCTATGTGTATGGGCACTTGCCTTTTACTAACGTGTAATAAGTGTCTGTTTAAAGATAAACAATGACACATTAGTCAGGCATTTAGAATGTGAAATCTGAAAACTGGTATTTCAGTAGCAGACCACCTAAAGCTTTAATCTGATGGCCCTATGCTTGCTCTGTTGTAATAAAGGCTCAGTGCATTGTGCCATAAGAATGTGGGCAGCTCATTAGCAGTCGGTTAAAGCAGCAGGAGATAGCCATCTCTGGTGTGATAACAGTTCATTTCACTAGACACAGCTCTCTCAACAAACAGGTTCCCCGCACAATGCAGCAAGGGAATAAGAGGGGGAGTAAAGAGAGAGCAGAGGAGAGAAACGGGAGAAAGGTGAGAGTAGCGATAAAGAGATCCAGAGATATTTAGTAGCAAAATGAATCCAAGGGAGGGAGTTAGACTCAAAAAGTTGGAGATCCACAGAAAATCCTCCCTGATGAATAGGCTTACTTCTTCTAACCATTCTAACCAGGGGCACATCCCATAATAAGAGAGGGGGGTGTGGAGCACTGTAGACCGACCCCACTCCCCTCAATGCCATACGCCTCAAGGCCAGTGAGGGGTTGCAGTTCACATATATACACCCTTTTACGGGCACACACACACACTCCTTAAGGGGTTTCAATCATTGGAACTTACAAAGGCAACTCAGCATCTGATAAGAGTGAAGGGAATGGCAGCCTCATTAAGGCACAAAAGAAGTTATCACATACCGCCACGGCATCAAACAAGGTCACAACCACCCATGCAACATTGTTGTCTTGAGGTCATTAATTCATTACTCAAACTTACTGAGCAGCTAAAATGTAATAGAAATGGATCTGCACTGTGCTTGTGTGTGTGTGTGTGTGTGTGTGTGTGTGTGTGTGTGTGTGTGTGTGTGTGTGTGTGTGTGTGTGTGTGTGTGTGTGTGTGTGTGTGTGTGTGTGTGTGTGTGTGTGTGTGTGTGTGTGTTGTGTGTGCTTGTGTGTGTGTGTGTGTGTGTGTGTGTGTGTGTGTGTGTGTGTGTGTGTGTGTGTGTGTGTGTGTGTGTGTGTGTGTTTGTTTGTTTTAGGGAGGTTTACGGCACCTGTGTTTTTGTTATTTTATGGCCGTTTTGATTGCGGCAAACAGTTCTCCATCTGGGAGTGACTGGTCACTACTTCCCTAACCAGATGGAAGCCATCCTCACCCTGTGACATCTGCTGTCCCACAGGCCTCACCACATGTCCTTACACAGGTCCTCTCCTCTCCACCAGCACAGCCTGATGATTGTCTTTAAAGGCCCAGTTTGTGACCGTGACCGTTTTTATTGATTACACTCTCACATGCTCGTGTGTATGTGCGTACACACACACACACACACACACACACACACACACACACACACACACCACACACACACACACACACACACACACCACACACACACACACACACACACCACACACACACACACACACACACACACACACACACACACACACACACACACACCACACACACACACACACACACACACACACACACACACACACACACACACACACACACACACACCACACACACACACACACACACACACCACACACACACACACACACACACACACACACACACACACACACACACACACACACACACACACACACACACACCACACGCACACACACACACACAGTTCTCACCAGAAAAATTTGCAACTCCCGTTCTGGAACACTCATCAATCAAAGATCAGGTTCTGATATGGATGAAAATAGCAGAGAGGCAGAACATCAAAGAACCACATGTAAGCCAACTTCCTGGACTCACTCTATCAGCCACTCACCATAAATAATTGACAAAATACACTCAAGGTATCAAATGTATCATTAAGATTTTACAGATGCATGGATGTCAGATCTGTATGGTAAGCTAACATTTTAGTTCCGCATATACCTTCAGTGGTTTAACTTTTCCAAACCATCTGGGAGTAGTCCCACTTGCACATCTATCTGCAAATATACTGTATATGTTTTTAGACTGTCGGATGAAATGTTATTTAAAATAGCTCCTTACACTTTAAATACTAGGTTGCTTCTGTCTCATATAGCTGTGTTCAACGTTACAAAATTACCAGCAAAATGGTTGAAAATGTTCCCATATAATATTGCATTTTGAGTTACAGTATTCCATAGAGACGTCTCGCTTTCTCTTTCTCTCTCTCCCAAAGCCCTACAGAGACATTGAGAATAAACATGCACATAAATATTTCACTAAAATAAACATGACTCCTATAAATATACATCTCATATTTGAATGTTTGGTTTTGGAATGCTTAAGTAAGTAGCCATGTTTCCTAAAGACAACTATAAATGATTTAGATTCTCAATGGGGTTAGATTTCTCGTAAAGTAAACAAAATATACATATTTACATTTAAACTGGCACAAACAAATCTGAAAGTGCATTTCTTTGCATTTCCAATATCTGAATATATATCGATGTGCCCTGAATAATGTGTTGAAGTTAATCCTCAAGCAATGAGTAAAGTGAGTCAGAAAAGACTTTCATTTGTTCTGAGGCTTATGTTAGATGGTTTGTGATTGTGTTGTGGTATGTTGTAATATGTGTGTGTGTGTGTTCAACGAGATATATCTCAGACGTGCATCTAAGTCAACGAAACTCACCCGTGTTATTTTTGCAAGCTAGTGTGACTGTGTGCTTATAGTAAGAGTGTGTGTGTTTGTTTGTTTGCACACTACGGTCGGAAAATGGTTTCCATCAAAACACCAGGACTGTTGCCGTACCTAACAGCGACAACAATAAGAGGAGCCTCCTGCTTTAATCTTTAAGCCTCTCAATCCAGCCTGTTACACCTGCCTCT
Organism: Clupea harengus; assembly: GCF_900700415.2. NCBI lineage: Eukaryota > Metazoa > Chordata > Actinopteri > Clupeiformes > Clupeidae > Clupea > Clupea harengus. Next base: position 3,983,856 of record NC_045173.1, read on the forward strand.
ACTGGCTGTGTGTGGGGGGAGGACATTCCAGTGAGAGAAACCCAAACAGCTCCTGGCTTCTGTACACACAGGCCACTGAAGAAGACTTAGGAAAGCCACACACTGAAGGCAGAGTGGCTTCTGAGAGATGCTCCGGTCCCGTGAAGGTGTGTTCGTGTCTCCTCAGTACTGTAAACAACAGGACTGCAATCCATCATGCTGTTGGAGCTACTTCATAGACATGATGTGTCCTGACAGAAGGTTCCAATGTGCACTGGTGTCTTATCTGGAACAATGAGGAGAACGTTGACAACTTCTTTGCAGTTATTTCACATTGTGTGACGCGCTTTTGTGTGGCATCTATTCATTGACTGTAAACGAATTTCTGTAACTGTACACAGTACAATTGAACAGTTATGATGGCATACATGAGCTGTAGAATGAAATAGACAGCTGGGACTTCCTGCCTCTTTGAGATGCTTTGATACTGGTCTCTCCATCAGAAGTGATACATTACCATGCATGCAGGACACAGTGAGCATCCATTAAGACATACCTTATTTTTGTGTTTCGTGTATCAGAATAGTGGTTCCATATGTAGCTGCATGTACAATTTTTTATTTAAACACACACACACACACACACACACACACACACACACACACACACACCCGTGGTTGCACTAGTGACATGTAAACAGCCTTAATGAGTTAATTCCCATAATTACTGGACCCAGTATTGTCATTCCATCAATGAAACTATCACTTACCATAATGAGCGCCCTGCTTCTCGGAGGGTCTGTGTCAGTCTCCACTGATACATGCGCTTTCTACCCAGGCTGCACACACTGAAGGGAGAAAGAGAGCATCCAGCCATGGGATGTAATGTTGCAAAGACTCACACACACACACACACACACACACACACACACACACACACACACACACACACACACACACACACACTTGCACGCACACATACTTTACTTATCCAACTAAAATGTTTAGATAGTTAACATAATAATGTGGGCATCAGCAAATTGTGTGCGTGAATGATGTTCTTGCAATTAGCTTGACTCCACACCTGAAAAATATCAAAATAGAATATGATTTGACAATAAGTAGAGATATGGCAGATAAGAAATGCTAAAAACACAAAATCAGGAGGAAAATAGAAAGCAAACCAGTAAGAGGAAGAGAGAAGTTTGCACATGGCTTTAATGAGCAAAACAATGCCAGCAACTCTGAGATTGGAGCATGGCAGCACCATGATGTCATCAGAACTCTGGAAACGTTATGTGTGGCCTGTGTGTTAAAATATTAGGCAGCAACAGATACACACACACACACACACAACACACACACACACACACACACACACAGAGAGAGAGAGAACAGCATCATCACACACAAAACAGCTCTGTCAGAGTCATGCAGTCTGAATTGTTTAGTATTTTGTAATATTGAATATTATATTGTATTGAAGTGACAGTGACAAATACTCTAAGCAATACATTCTAATTCAAAGCATGTCATGTATTAGTGTCTGTCTGTCTGTCTGTCTGTCTGTCTGTCTGTCTGTCTGTCTGTCTATCTCTCTCTTACACACACACACACACACACACACACACACACACACACACACACACACACACACACACACACACACACAGGTTGTTACCTTGCGGTAAGGCCTCCCTGCTTGTGCTCTCAGGTCTGCTCTCCTGGTGCTTATTTTGGCAGCCTGTCTCTCCTCCAGTCCTAGCCTGTGTTACATCTGAAGTCGCCATGGTGACCAATGTGTTTTTATTTGGTGTGACTGTTTCTTTTAATCTCACCATCAAACCTGCTGAACTTTTCAAAGAGAGCAGGGCAGCAGCCAGTGAAATCTTTATGAGGAAAACGGAGACGTGGGCTTTCGCTGGCGTTTGATTTGGGGGGGTAGGAGGCATGTCTGTCTGCAGCTCCATGTTCCTCTGTGTCCTCCATGCTGCCATTTACCCCTCACGACAGAGACAGAGACAGAGAGGAAGACAGAGAGGAAGACAGGGCAGTGTGCTCTCCTTATGTGTCTCCATTTACCCCTCACGACAGAGACAGAGACAGACAGAGAGGAAGACAGAGAGGAAGACAGGGCAGTGGGCTCTCCTTATGTGTCTCCATTTACCCCTCACGACAGAGACAGAGACAGACAGAGAGGAAGACAGAGAGGAAGACAGGGCAGTGTGCTCTCCTTATGTGTCTCCATTTACCCCTCACGACAGAGACAGAGACAGACAGAAAGACAGAGACAGACAGACAGAAAGACAGAGACAGACAGAGAGGAAGACAGGGCAGTGGGCTCTCCTTATGTGTCTCCATTTACCCCTCACGACAGAGACAGACAGGAAGACAGAGAGGAAGACAGGGCAGTGTGCTCTCCTTATGTGTCTCCATTTACCCCTCACGACAGACAGAGACAGACA
>NC_045173.1:3991298-3993798 GCF_900700415.2 Clupea harengus
CAACGGCTCAAACTCATATCAAACCTGTGACCTGCTGACTGGGCAAAACACCAAAGCAGCATCACAGCGCACTAGCCAAATGGAGCCAGCATTGACCAATGAGACGCAAGGTTCAAAATGACCAATGAGACGCAAGGTTCAAAATGACCAATGAGACGCAAGGTTCAAAATGACCAATGAGACGCAAGGTTCAAAATGACCAATGAGAGCAAGGTTCAAAATGTATCAAATGTATTTTGTGATTCACAAAGAAATGTCACACGATTCACAAATGTATTTCCTGGTTCACATATAAATGTCAAGCGATTCACAGATGTATTTTGTTATTCACAAATTGATCAAACGTTTCACAAATGTAAACGCTGTTACATTTATTCACAGACTAAAGAATGTGCATTTACAAATCGCTCCCCAGTTGTGAACTCCTATTTGTGGATCTTTTTTTACTTTCCTGACATGACTTCATTCACAAATGCAATTCTTTTCAAAAGGACATTCTCTGCAGCCTATCAGTAATTGTCAAATTCAACTGTAAACTGTGGATTTCAGCAAATCACATCAATGTAAATTCGAGGTTATGACTGAATGTGACCACATTGTCCACATTGTGACCACAAAGTTGTTGTTCTTCCATCCATTCTATCCAGCAGTTTCCAACATGAACTTTAAACGGGCCAATTCAGAGTGAAATAAGGTTTGTATCTACTTTTAACTTTTTTTAAATCCAGCACAGAGATGTGAAATGATCGAATGATGATTGATACTTAATGTAAAGTCTATTTTCAAAGTGTCATGTCAGTCCTAATCAATCGCTGAGACTCTCAAAGATGGACATTAACTTCTCGCTATGGTACAAGAGCTTCTCTAGCCATTTCTGGCTGACATAATAGTGACTGATGCCCGTCCATTTTGTGTTTGATTTACAGGCGGTCTGGTTTCACCAAAAATGGATGGAACAGTAGAATTCCCCCTCATGATGTAACTAACACTTGCTTCTTAAAAACCAGGCCTGTTATGCTGTAAAATGAAAATCTATTATATGAACTCTTTCTGTCTCACTTGTTTGATTTGACTGTGTTAGCTACCTGTAATTTAATATTAGCCTAGATAATTGAGGCCACATTAGCATATAAATTGAGCTGGTAGGAGAGTGACTTTCAACATAGCTTAGTGAAAATGTTTAGTTTGCACAGACAAAGTTATTGTGTTTTAACGTGTACTAGCATATGGTTTGAAGTTACTGGATGAAATATACCCATCTGTCTGGTTTCAGTTAACCCAGCGGGTGGGTTAAAATAGCAACCGATGTTGCTGGGTTAGTCCGATGGTTTCCCAGAGGTTTAGAGTGCCCTCTGCGCTGCTCTGCTTTGGGAAAGCAAACTGCTCGAGGTGGCAGGTCGGATGATTGACCATTCTGTCAAAACATTCGTAGTTCAAGCATGTTCAATCACGTATGGTAAGGGGTTTAACAAGATAAACACGTTATATTCGACCACTTGATGAGCAGCTACCAGACGCCATTGAAACACGGATTCAGCTTTGTGTAATCAGTTGTATGCAGATGTCTTTTATGTTGGAGTAGTCCACATAACTGGACACTGCACAGTGTGGTCACATTCAATCATACCCTCAAATTTACATTAATGTGTGCTGAATTTGAAAGAGACATCTGATAGGCTATAGAGAATGTCCTTTTGGGGGAAAAATGCATTTGTGAATCAAGCTGCATCAGGAAAGTGTCAAAAATCCAGAAATAAATGCAAGGATGTTCACAAATGGCAAGTGCTTCGTAAATGCACCTTCATCAGTAAATAAATGGATCTTTACATGTAAATGTACATTTGTGAATTGTGTGACATTTATTTGTGAATCACAAAATCATTTGTCAATCGCATGACATTTATGTCAAACTATTCTAACTCCATACTAGTACACTGTGGTTTTGTTATGTAGAAAATAGCAATCATTTTCAACAAAGAATGCATTTTATATCACGTTTTTGTAATGAGTCTTACCAGGTTTCCAATAGTGTGTGTGTGTGGAGGGGTGGGGGGGCAGAGAGTGTGTGTGTGTGAAAAGAGAGAGAGCATATGTTAGTTGGGGTGTATGTGTATGCAGCCTCACATTTACGGCTTGGATGTACCTGTTTTTCACCTTGCAAGGTAATAGGCAGGACTAATGAGTTTAGAGGTTCAGGATATGGATCCTGAGTTAGCATCCATCTTCATTACTGAACACTGTCCCCCGAGAAGGTCTCAGCCAAGCTCCATCAGTCAAACACCCACACACACACACACACACACACACACACACACACACACACACACATGCTTGCACTCCTCACAAACACATGCAGACACACGCACACACACACACACACACACACACACACACACACACAACACTCACACACACACACTCTCTCTCTCTAACTAAAAGGGAAGCACTTTAGGCCTACTAAAGGAGGCAACATCAGTAGCAAAGTGGAAGCCATATGAAG
>NC_045173.1:4001298-4016298 GCF_900700415.2 Clupea harengus
TGTGTGTGTGTGTGTGTGTGTGTGGTGTGTTGTGTGTGTGTGTGTGTGTGTGTGTGTGTGTGTGTGTGTGTGTGTGTGTGTGTGTGTGTGTGTGTGTGTGTGTGTGTGTGTGTGTGTGTGTCTGTGTGTGTGTGTGTGTGGTGTGTGTGCATTTGCATGCAGGTGTGCAAGTGTGCATGTGGTAGGATGTGAAATACACAGCTTATTTCATCAGGATTAAACGTGTGTGTGTGTGTGTATGTGTCAGAGGTTGATGGAGTGTGAGAGTAAGTGTTTAAACTGCATCATCCTGTGTCCATGTGTGGTTTTGACAGAAGGCTGCATGTGGAGGGGTCATGGACACGGTCTGTGCTTTATCCCCCTTGCCCTGCCTGACCAAAGCAGTCATTACCAAACCACAGGGGATTCAGAGCATGCCATTCCATACGCAGGTATAAAACAAAGGGAGAGAGAGGCACAGAGAGAGAGAGAGAGAGAGAGAGAGAGAGAAAGAGGTGGAGAGAAATGGGAAGAAGCAGACAAAGCATTTGGGAGAAGCTTCAGCCCTCTGATTGAATCCAGATGAAGAGAGATGGTGTTGAAAGCTTTGGAGAAAATATGATTAAGCAACTAGAGATGTATTTCCGCCAAAAAAAAAATGCAAAGTGTGATTGCTCAGCAGTAGTAGAGGGTCACGAGCAGTAAAAGTTGAGATCAGACATGGGAATAAAAGCAGTGCACATGATATTGTGACAGAATTGTGTTAAACTAACTATCCAAGAGCACACATATATCAATGGATAGAGACATTGTTACATTCCCATAGTCATTCATCATCAGTCAGCGGTGCACACCCATACCTCACATAAATGTGCATTTTCTGGTCTCCAACACACAGCTGATTTTTGTTAATCAATTCATTACATTTTATGTAGGTATGGGAGTAATCTGCTAGTGTAGTCGTCACAGGTTTTACTGAGACCTTTAACTCCACCCAACACAGGTACATGTACAAGGATTTCTCAACACCCTACTCCACACACCAGGACAGGTTGTTGAAAATAGATTATATATAGAGTATTTATTACTGCCCTCACGGAGCAACATGTATAGGGTCTCCCACACCCCTCCCCTACTCAGCTCTAATGGGGCAGAGAAACTTCCCTCCCTTTGTCAATGGGGGTGGGCGTAAGCTTGGGACCACGAGCAGGACGAGTCACATGACACACGTGATAAACACTGCATCTCTAAATAATTGGGCAATGGAAACAATCTACCTAGGGCACTGCAAAAGGAAAAGTGAAGGCACTCCACTGCACTCTAAAATGATTGGGCACTGCAAACAGTTTACTAGAGGGAACCCACCCTGGAACCTAGCCCAAGCAGCACCCCCTGAACTTAAGACCCCCAATGGCTATGGAAATAAAGGAGGGGCAAGGGGACAAACACACAACACAGACAACATGAAAGTTCAAAGAGTGGGGATCGACCCTCGAATCCCCACAAAGAAAAGAAAGAAAACCAAAAAAACTGTCCATTAGTGGCTCCCCGCGATGCCGCTTCCCTCCGCTAGGCACGGCCCTGGTGACGTCACCCACTGCTCCACGTCAGCGACCAGGGAAGAAGGAATCCGGCAGGAGACCCGGTGGACAGCACAGCAGGGAAACCTGAGGAGTACGAAGCCTTCAGTGCTGATAGCGACAGGAGGCAAAAGAGAGATTAGGCACCAGCAGAGTATAAATGGGACACATTCCTTACTGGTTGGAGCTTAACTCCAATTGCGCGGTGTATAGCCTCGTAGTCGCCGATCTCCCCTGCTGTCACTGCCTCCTCTTCCCGATCACGATCCGGGAATACAGCCGCCGCTCTTCTCCGTAGAACCAGCAGGCACACACAGACAGGACACGTAAAACAGGACACATACAGGGAGAACCTCTATACTTTCTCGCTTAGCCAGTTAACAAGAGACAATAGTAGTTGGTTGGACAGAGTGCCGACCTGCACCCAACTCCACAGCCCCACGTACACCAAACACAGGGCCTATCCTGCTCTGCCAATCACTGGTATTGGCAACAGCTGGGTCTAACTCCCAAACAATTCACCCTGTGACATACTCTTGTATATTCGGTCAAACAAAATATGCATGCACATGTGGTTTGAAGATGGGCCATGAACGCAGTATTATAACAGGGAACCTGTGCAAGTTAAACAGAGTTGGTAGTGAGTCAGCTACCTTCGCAATGTTGCTGTAATAGTATTATCACTATACACTTGTTTTGCAATAGGACAATGCATATATCGTAACCATATTACATTCTAAGATCATGTCAGCCATTGCATCCTTTTGTGTTTATAGGAGTCACAGCTTTTTCCACATCTCTGTCATCCATAACGAAAAACATAGCCTCACAGAGCGTATTCCGTTTGTCACTAGTCTACATATATTCATGACGGTTGAACGTTTCTGCAGTTGCCTGTTTTACAGAACCGAAATTCTCGGACTTATTGTCATTCTCAGGCCTCATTAGTTAGCTACCTGCTGACTTGTACTCATAGTTATACTGCCAAATACCAGCCGACTTATTGGCAGAGTTTCTGCGATGCAGAAAAACAATTCTGCACACAATTCTTTCCCTGATAGTCTGTAGGCTACCAAGGAAAACGTGTTTGTATCCCTGACGTAGGCTATTTCCAGTCCGCTGCTGTCCTAATTTTGTGAAGTTTAGGCAAGGCTATATCTTTATTACTTTATTATGTCCATCTGTTTGTGCGTGTGTGTTTTCTTTATTTAATTGTAAATATAACACACATGACCAATGCTAACGAACGCACACTGCAGACATAATCAAGTGCAAATAGCATCTGCGCATCTGTGGACACCGGATAAAGGTAATGGCACGAAACAGATTTAATTTTAAATATATGGATTGGAAAAATACATTGTATTATCAAACCACATTAAAATGAAAATAAATTCTACAATTAATTGTAGTCATGAAGACATGTAAATTATTGATGGATTCTTCTAATTTGATTTCACATTCAAAGTGACTGTGCCTATAACCCTCAGACAATAACCCATCAAATTCACCTTGCAACATTTCATTCCCGCAAACTTTTTAACCACCTTAACAAATCAATGTTAACAGCTCACGCTTTCATTGAAAAATAGCACAAGTGAGGAACCCATGGTGGCACGCAGGTATGTTTTAATAGTTTAAACTAACTGAAAGAACTCTCTGTCGGTATGCTAGTCACAGGATATATACAGCATATCCTGATTCACCCGGATCCATTTACTAACCTGTGAGTGATGAGTCTGGGTCCTCTGCTAATCCCGAACCTGTCCTACACTTGCTGCAAAACCCAGGCAATGTGTAGTAATTAAAACGATTAATTTCATCACTCACTACTCTTCTTATAACTTGTACAATCTCATTACAACATACCCCAGTCCATCTGCCTAGCCTTTAGCAAGTAGCTGCCAGAAGGTCCATAAATTATCATAGCCCTAAAGAGTTGGTTGCCACCACAAGTCATCCTTTGCCTCAGGGGACCCAGGTGAGCTGACTGAGTAGATCAACTTCCTGCAGAGCCGGATAGTGGTCTCAATAATAGCTGATCCGGCTCTGCCAATATTCTGCCAATAACTTCCTACGCAACGCGGAAATGCAATGTTTCAGTTTCCAAAATAAAAGTTACAGTTACGTTAACAGTAGACTGCCCGCCTAACTGTATTGCTCTCAAGTTTTAATTTATTTATTTGTAGTTGGAGTGGGCACGTGTTTTACCAGTAGGATTTCTACGGCCTTGGTGATACTGACTCAAGTGACTCAAAAGACTTGTTAACCCAGATTTGTTCAGTGAGTGACTCTGAAAAACTCAAGCCTGTAAACTGAGTCGAGTTTACCATCTCTAGTTTTTGATTAAATGCACCAGAAACTATGGGTAACTTTGTGATCAAAGTGATCATACTATGTAATACTGCTGACTAAATATAATTTCAGTGGGACTTGGCTGTGGGCTGGGACTTGGCGCTATATACCAGGTTGATGGCCTGAGTAAATGTAATGCTGACATCCATCGTTTTGTATTATGCTAGTATCTTGGCAGCTCTGTCACTTGCTATGTGACCATTTATGGGATTGTGTTATCAATCAAAACTACAGTGACAGACAAGTTCATACCTGACCTGTTCTGTAGTCTGTAAAAGGCAATGTATGAGTATATATGTGGACACAAACTAATGTTAGTGCCCTATAGTAGGTTGGTAGTCGGTAAGTTAGCTAACGTTAGCTGTTGTTTACTAGGTTTGCTAGATAGTGTAGTTTTTTTTATTGTAGCTTACTTTGTCACTGTGAATTTACACAAGCAAAACATCAGGTAGAATGTAAGCTGTGATGAATTCACAATGTTTATGTTTTTTTTTTCATTTATGTACAAAATATAGCTGATGAGTATCCATGAAGTCGAAATGTTATGTGCAATGTAAGCTGTAAACTTAAATGTTAGTGCCTCATGTTAAGTTATGTTACCCCATTAGCTGTTGGCTGGAGCTAGTTGAGTGGTTATCGCTTGTTATCAGATATTAAGTTTCATTGTCACTTTAATTGCTCATTGTCACGAGCAAAACATCAGCTGACATATATATATATATACAGTATATAGTGAGTAATCTGCACTGGTGGTGATATCTTAGTTTATTTGAAAATGACAGCAGATGAGCAGTAGAAATATGATTGGAAACATGCTTACCCTGGAACATAAACAATCTGTCCCATCGAAGGTCAGGTATTAAGCAGACGCTTTTGTCCAAAGCGACAAAACCTGTACAGGATTCGGATTGACGTGTCAGAGTTGGAACGGTGTCGATGTCTCACAAGCGCTAGGAGCAGAAGTGGCACAAAAATGAAGTTCATAACTAAATAACTTGGGCAATCACCCTGTCCCACGTCTCAGACTCAAGGCACTGCTGCAGCCAGCCAGAAAGCAACTCACTCTGGGCTGGACGGGGCCCCGACACACTGCAGCACACGCGGGCCAGATCAGAGCCAGATCAGGGCCAGATCAGAGCCAGATTCTCTTTCTGGGAACAGCACAGCTCTGACCCCACCCCACCCAGCCCCGGCGTTCCTCTCCGCCCCGACTGCTCTAATGTGTTCCAAGCCAGTAATCAGGGCAAACACAGGATAGTGTTTTATATCATGTTCCCACAAACACAGAGCTTAATTCACAGTGAAAAAGATCCCGTAAATGCTCTTAGTTGAAGTGGACGATAGCGTGGCCTTATTTTCCTCTGTCTTTTTCACCATCTGTCTGTTTCCAGTTTGGGCTGCATATGACATCATGGACTGACATAAGTTGGGTGATATGCCTGCTAAATAATTTCCACATTTTCACAGAAATGGCACTGAGCATACAGTATGGGAAACATTCCTCCACTCTTTTTCTCTCTCGTTCACACGGGCACACACTTCTGTGAGCGTATAAACACACACACACACACACCACGTGCACGTGGGATATAAACTTTCACATAAAGCAACACTATTTACATTGAGACCGCATGAAACAATATATTTCCTTTGAATTCCAATGCAAGTGATCCTTTGACTGTAACTGCTGGACCCCCACCCACCCTCTACCACACACTTGCAGCATACACACAACACCCACACACACACACACACACACACTTGCAGCATACCCACAACACCCACACAACAACCACGTCCGCCAGGGTTCAGTTCTGTCCGAACAAACAAGCCGACCACATAATCTCCATGAGTGGCAAACATTGTGGTTGGCCAATGCTCAGCTCCGCACAGCCCAGCCCAGCCCAGCCCAGAGCGTAGCAGTGAGTGAGATAGTGAGAGAGCGAGTGAGAGCCCGGTGGTCTGGGCCTCCTCGCCGGAGCCCGGCTCCTGCTCTCTCTGAAGCGGCTCCAGCCGCACGCCCCCTTCCAAACTCAAAACACATGGACTGCAGGCGTGCGAGGAGCCAGGGGCCCAGGGAAAGCACCTCACCATCACCCATCCACCACCCCCACCCTCCCACACCTTCCCCGAGCCGTCACAGCCAATCGTAGGCCGTCCCCGGACCCAGGCACCGCATCAGAGCGTGTCCACAGCTCATAAAAGAGAGAATGGAGAAACAGGGGAGGTGGGGGGAACTGTTGTGGTGGAGAACTGCATTTCCCAGAAGACACTGAGTTAAAGCTGTTTAGAGTCATGAGGGGCACGAGGAGCATTTATCATCCATGAGTGCATTTAGGCTAACACACAGCTCAACACTGCAGAAGGGAGAGAAACCAATGGCCACAAGTGTGCTCAGCTCCATCGCCAGAGTGAAGGAGACAGCCTGAAGAGGGAGAAAGAGAGAGGGAGGCAGGAAGCTTTGCTCAGAGAGAAAAGTACACAGAGAAAAAACGTGAAGAGATGAAAAGTGATAAAAGCCTGGGAAAGATCAGAGGGAGGAGCAGAGATGGAGGGAGAAAGAATAGATGGAGAGAGAGAGAGATCAGCTGTAGTATCTGATTCTGTCACCTCTGGTTCTGGCCATCTGCCAGAGAGCTGCTGCAACAACTGACAGTTTCAGCAGACTATGTAACCATGGCGATGACAAACACAAACACCATGCTCCGAAAACAGCCGCTTAAACCCAGAGAGTGGAATGTGGTGAAACCAGAGGGAAAAAATCAGATTATAATGCTGCACACTCCCTGAGCATGTAAAAATACACACACAAACACAACCACACACACACACACAGACACAGACACAGGCACATCAATACACCAGACATATCTCAGACTTGCCCACAGAGCATGACGTCATAGCAATGACATCAGAGGTGTGGCCCAGCACAGAGATGGCCAGAGCTTTATCCCTCCACTAACGAGGCTAAACCCCTAAATTATACACCAATTACACACACATGCTGGAAATATCAGTGGCCCCAGGACCCACAGGGAGGGGCCCCGGCACAACGCATGCAGATTAGTCCACGCGTGCTGCTTCGAAGCTGTAGCATGATGCGGAGGACGTGGGCCTGAAAGGTTTGATTATGACGGGTCCACTGGTGTGTCCAGGCTGGCCAGGAGGCTCAGAGGGGGACTCAGGCAGGACTTAAAGAGATGCCCAACGGTTTCTATGGAGACCAAGCACACAGGAGTGAGGAGAGGGTATCACTTACACTGGATGCTGCACCATAATTACATTCATTGCAGTGAGTGCGTGTGCACACGTCGTACGTATGTGGGTGTGTATGAATGCCATAGCTCCATAGCTGAATGGAAGAGAAAATGGGGAGAAGATGAGAGAATGAGCATAGGATTAAAGATGAAGAGGATGAGTGACAGATAGCAAACTCCTACCAGGAGGGGAAGAAGGAAAGAAGGGTGCAGAGTGAAGAGGGGAGGGAAGAAGAGGAGAGGAAGGGGAAAGAACAGAGAGGAGAAGAGGAAAGGCAGGGAGGAGCAAAAAGCAGGAGATGGGAGGGCAAGAAGAGAATGGAGAGGAAGAGGGGAGGAGTAGTGAGGAGTGAAGAGAAGTAGAGTGGAGCGGAGAGGAGAGGGCAGCGGGACTGGACTGAAGGAACACGGACAAGAGGAGAGGAGAGGAGAGGAGAGGAATCTCTCTGGCAGCTGAGCTCATAGCGTGTGATGCAGAATCATACATTTCCAAACAGTCACTCTGGAAACAATTAAGTCAGGAGTCTCCAATCATAACCCTCGGAGCAGTCAGGGACAGAGAGAAAGAAAGAGAGAGAGAGAGAGAGAAGAGAGAGAGAGAGAGAGAGGCTAGCAAGGAAGTAAGGAAGGGCTGAAAGAAGGGGAGGAACGGAGGGAAACCCAAAACAGGTTTACTCTGAGGGCACACTTCAACTTCTCTTTGAGGGTCATTAGGAAGCACGCATTAGGGAACAAGAATAACAGTAATCATTATTTCGTGTTGCTGTTTTGTTTTTTTCAGCATCAGGTCTGAATTAAGACGGCATCTGTGACAAGTTAGATCCAGAAGACTCACCCTCTTTAAAACACTGATCCTGCCATCAGCAGAGATGAGGTGTCATGTAGAAAAACAGTACCAAGAGGAAAGAAGAAAAGCAGACTATTGTTTTGGGGTAAATACTAATAATGATGTGTTATTGTAAACAGTTTTATGACATGAACTCTTTGTCACTGCTTGTAAATGTGTGTCTGGGCACACCATGACGTTGCTCTCATTATTGTTTCCCTTGTGGCTATGGCACAAACTACCAGCCAGGCATACGAGACAATAACTCCCATGGTGTGTGAGTTACACTATGGCTTTTCAGCTATAAACTTCACCGTTATTAAACATTATAGACTCATAGTCAACATTTATGTAGCACTTTATGGATCCTACTCACAGAGTATTAGAGCAAAATGGATGCTGAATCTGAAGTTTTCCTGAACATGGAAATATATTTGAAGCATTTGAAAGTATTTGAATCACTGTGAAGTCAGGATGAAATCACACATAGAGCCTCTCTCTCACTGGCCGTGCCCTGGTCCACTGTGTGTGCTCCTCAGGCTGGGGCAGCATCAGGTAGTGCTCAGGAGCAGCATCAGGTAGTGCACCAGCATCAGGTAGTGCTCAGGAGCAGCATCAGGTAGTGCTCAGGAGCAGCATCAGGTAGTACTCAGGAGCAGCATCAGGTAGTGCTCAGGAGCAGGTAGTGCTCAGGAGCAGCATCAGGTAGTGCAGCATCAGGTAGTGTTCAGGAGCAGCATCAGGTAGTGCTCAGGAGCAGGTAGTGCTCAGGAGCAGCATCAGGTAGTGCAGCATCAGGTAGTGCTCAGGAGCAGCATCAGGTAGTGCTCAGGAGCAGGTAGTGCTCAGGAGCAGCATCAGGTAGTGCTCAGGAGCAGCATCAGGTAGTGCTCAGGAGCAGGTAGTGCTCAGGAGCAGCATCAGGTAGTGCAGCATCAGGTAGTGCTCAGGAGCAGCATCAGGTAGTGCTCAGGAGCAGCATCAGGTAGTGCTCAGGAGCCCTGGAGTGGCCGGGCCCTGGAGTCGGAGTGGGAGGAAGGAAGGAAGATTTGAATTACTCCCCACTCAACATGCCTGCATTCCTGCATCAAGCAACTAAACTCCTGACACATTTTCATTTCCCCAAGCAATTATTTTGACTTCTTATTTTTCTTTACTTTATTATTGTTTTACAAGGAGAAAACTCAAAGCGCGGGAAATGCTTTCCCTCTCTCTCTGTGTATCTCTCTCTCTCTTTGTATTTCTCTCTCTCTGTGTATCTCTCTCTCTCTCTCTCTCTCTCTTTCACCCACACACACACACACACACAAACAAACACACACACACACCCACACACACACACACACACACCCACACACACACACACACACACACACACACAAACATGGACTCATTCATCTCTGAGCTCCGATCCCACAGAGGAACAGAGGAAGAGCGGAGCAGGCCGGCCAAGGCCCAATCATTTAGAGCAGGCAAATATTTGAGACGGCCCCATTCATTTTGGCCAGGGCTTTGTGTGAGAGGCTGAGCAGGAAGCTTTATGACCCCCGTTCAAACACACACACAGACAAGACAGCAGGGGAAGTCTGAGAGCGCAGCCCATCGCGTGTTTGCCCAGGAGACGGCTCTGCTGAGAATGACCTTCAGAGCTCGCCATGGCGATGCGTCAAAATGAGCCGTGACGTGGAGGAGAGGAGGGGAAAGAAGGGCAACAACAAAAAAGAGGAGAAGAGAGGAGAGATGTAAGAGAAAGGAAGGAGTAGGCTTCTTTTAAAAAGGCATTACGTGCTAACTGGCTTTAATACATGGTACTCATTATGGGGTTACTTATAGGAGAGGAGTGGTATTGATTATTAATAGGATCATATGTATAGGAAATTGTGTGTATGATTTATGAAGTGAGCAGGAATGATGGGCAAAACGAATAAAACACACTCACGCAAACCACCCTTATTCCTCCCCTCACTTACACAGATCATTCGTATTGGTTATTAGTTTATTTCAGAAGGCCAACAAAGGTGAACAAATATTCACTGCATTCCACAGAGATGCAGCTAGAAACACACACACACACACCACACACATGTCTATACAGGGCTGTAATGCAGTAATTCATGGGATGTTGAAGTGGACTCTAGACTGTTAGTTTAATTTATGGCATTGCATGTATGGATTTTAACTCGTTACCTTTTAAGTCCATACGGCTTTATTTAAAAACCTATTGCTCCAGTTCAGTGAATGATGTGAGTAAAAAGCAATATGCTGGAGTGCAACCAAGACTTCAGGTCCTCCTGGAATCACTTCACGTGGGATTTTGAATGCATTTTATTCGATCAAATAGGCAAAATAATTCTTGACTAAAAGTTGTGATTAAACCCCACTGATTGAAATGTGTGTATTCCTTTCCCTGTGTACCGAGGTTCCGTGTCTATTGTACCATCTGTTCATTACGAATCTGAAAAAACTCCACTGACACGTTAAGAAAGAACAGCGCAGAGAGATGAATAACAGAGCACTCAAGGTGCAGATGCAAGAATTGAAAGCAAAAAAGTCTGTGTGGGTGAATTGGATGTGAGCTGTGAGATTCTGCAGTGATATTTACGCCTGCCTGCCGGAGGGCCTGCTGAAGTGGAACAGGTGTCTGGGTCACGACCCATACTGAGCTTCACACTGTGCCTCATCCTCACACATCTGCTCCACACACTCTCACATTAACACCTCCACCACAGACAGAACACACACACACACACACACACATGCTCGCACACACACGCACTCACAACACGGGTTCTAATGTATGAAATCACATTTGTGTATCAAATACACACTGTCCATGACAGGCAAAAACAAAGAGAGAAAAATATCTCTAAATAAAAAAAAAAACACACACACACACCATGCAGTGGAATAGAACAAGTTATTGGCGAGCATGCAGATTGTAGTGCATTTGAATGTTTATGGCAAACTGCTTTAATTTTCTAAGGTCACTTAGAGCAACTCTTTACATGAGATTTGATGTACAGTCTCCTCCACATCTACACAGACACACACACATGCACGCACAGTACTCCACTGATGAATCGTAATGTAGCGCCTGCAGCAGATTACAAGACAGGAAATCTGTTATACAAATTGTGTGTGTGTGTGTGTATGATTGTATTTTTCCATGGATATCCAGAGAGCATAACCATTATCCCCTTATTTCTGTACCTCAGATCATTATTTAGAATCTGGGTTTAGAACAAGAAAATACATTTTTGTGTGTGTGTGGGTGTGTGTGTGTGAGAGAGAGAGAGAGAGAGAGAAAGAGTCATCTATCCAGTCCATTGCCTTACAGCAAAATCCTTGAGGCTCATCACCCACCTTCCAGCTTCCCACATCAGAGTCTTCAGAACTTTCAGCGAGTACATTCTGGAGTGTACGCTCTTAATTACACGCATATATCTGAGGGCTCGCCTTAGTGAAGGGGATCTGTCACCATGACAACATGATGATTGCAGTTTAAACACTTCTGCTGCAAGTCTCTGTCACACTACACCAACCTCTGTCACACACACACACACACAACACACACACAGGAAATGTGTTGAAATTCAATTTTAAAACACATTTAAAGAAAAAAAGGAGTGACTCTGTATGTGTCTGTGTGCATCAGTGTGTCTCTTAGCCCAAAAGCAAATGCAGAAAAACTCACTGAAGTACCTTTCATATCATACTATCAAAACAAAATATTCAACAAGTGGCTCTTTTATTCACTTAAAATCCCCAAAACAAATACCTTTCTCTGATATATTTCTTAGGATAATGTCTGTGCTTCATGCATTCAATTTCACAGGCTTTGACTAGAGGACAGTGATTTTGAAAAAGTCGCCACCATCTGAGCCTACCTTCTACAGTTTGAAATCTATTCAATACAAAAGATAAACTAGCAGCTGGTTTAACAGTATCATTGTTCAAGAGAAAGTGGACATCATCTCATTTGAAGGGTACATTTGCAGAACACCTACATGGCTCAAAAGGCTGACAGGCTTTTCCTCAGAGAGATAATATGCCGTGATGGAGACATTTTATATACTACTTCTACTACTACTAGTGATGCCTTGTTTCCATCACAACAATCAGTGCTGTTTCTCTCTCCCTGTTTTCCTGGCTGCAGAGGCTTTCTGGGTCTCATGAAGCTTGTCCTCCTCCAACCCTTGTGTTTGGAGCGCTGCATGGTCCTTCCAGTCCTTAAGGCCACTCAAGAGCATGCCTGTACACAGAGATAGAGACACGGGGTTATTTACAGGGAAAGGAGAATGGGGAACAAAGAACAGTGGAATTTTCGAAAAACTGCAGAAGAGTGTGTATGATTTAATCCATCTGCTATTTGAAGCTGGAATAGTGAAACAGTTGTAACTGACATTTCCCTCCAACCAGAGCAGTAATGACTACACTTGTGTTAGCGAGTGTTCTATTATTGCCACTACTAGCGCACGCCATGCTGATCACAGGAGAGCGCTGGGAGCCGAGGGCCAGGCCAGATGAGTGGGTGTGGGTTGAGCGCTTCAGTCAGCCAGAGCGCCACTCAAATCAACACTCCACCATCAGGTGCACATCACATGACCTGTGCACCGCTGTGTGGAATTGTAGAATTGCCATGGCGATAGACCTAATGGAGATGGAGGGGGTGAACAGATGAGGGGGGGTGGTGGGGTGGGGTGGGGGCGGGGGGCAGCTGTCACGGGAGCAAATCTGTAGACTGAGTTGCGTTTTGGGGTTGTCAGCGCCAGGGCTAAGTGATTAGGGATATCTAAACACAGTCCGATTGCGTCTGTAATCTCGTCTGTCCACACCGGCTCGGTCTAATAAGCCTCATTGGGCCCTAGGGGGAGGAAATGATGGCCCCGAACACACACTCTGACACAGGAGTGAGCAGTGCGCAGAGAGGTGTGGAGAAGTTGTTATTGTTACGGAGAGCATTGGGAGGGGAGATAGGTGTAAAGGGAAGGTCACCGATTCTCGGCACGGATAGCGTCTGCGATGCTCAATCACACTCCCTTCTGCGGTGTTCCGCCAACCAGTCAGACTCTCTGTAAACAATCATACCAAACTGCCACAGAGAGCAAGATAGGAGAGATTTAATATGAAGTTGTGTCATGGAGAAACTGATCATGTTTTTGCTGGGGCAAGAGTTTTTTTTTTTTTTTTCTCCAGATGTTTTTGTTGGGAATCTCAAGTCCTGCTATGAGTCAGTGGCAGGACTTCAGTTTCTCATCCTTTCATGCAGCTATTTGTTAAGGAGATCGAGTCAAAATAACAAAATGTTTCAATTTGAGGTCGGACATTATCCTTTAATGGAGTAGGGGGATTCGGGCAGAAGCTTGCTCCATACTGCTGTCATTAAACATGTGTACCACATACAGAGAAAAGGATGAAATCAATTACAAAGGCAAAAGAGAGAGAGTGGCTGAATGTATTTTTACTATGGCGAGATAAAGAGCTTTAGAGAAAGGGAGTGAGTGGGAGAGGTCCCTTTGAAAAGCATTCAGAAAATCAAAAGTAGCTTTGAAACTAAGCATAAACAAAAAGCCCTCAAACAATCGTTTCCAGATCTGGGTAGATCAAACAGACAAACCAAGACTACAAGGCAAATATTCTTTAATAGAGACCTCACTACTCCACTCTAAATCCGAAACACACCACTCGTGATGTCATGAAAGACCTCTCCAAAAGAACAAGACATTCCCAAGCCCGGGTCCTCACAATGGAAAAGGACAAATCCAAACACAGAGCTATTAAAACGGCTCACTCTCCTTGTGGCTTTGACTTGTGTGATTATGCTGAAAATGCAGATGAGAGAACACTCCGATTCAGACGATTTCAACACGCGCTGATCAATACTAACTGGGATGCATCAATATTGCTTGGCATTTCCAATCTCAGAGAGGAGAAGAGAGGGAGCGAGAGTGAGAGAGAGATTCTTCTGTATTTACCCAGCTTCCCCAGTGGCAGGGCCAACATGTGATGATGACATTTTAAATAGTTTGTTTGGTGACATTTTGGAGTGTTTATGTTGTTGTGATGTGACCGTTTAGCTGCTCAATATTTGCCCAAGCTTGTTGCAGACGTGTGATTGAGCTGACATTTTAGAAGTGCTGTTTGTCATCGACGTCGTGCATGGCAGGATCACCGGGTCATCAGGAAATCAGGATATAATTACTGAGAGCTTCATTTGAGGCTGGTGACAAAAATAGGTGACAAAATAGACAACGGATGCCTCTTCATTGTTAGTCTCCTCTTAAAGACATGGAGAAGTCACGTCATCTATAGGTGCAGGACATCTACTGGCTAACGCAACGTCCTGTGAATCTGTTGAAATGAAAATGACATGGATAAATGAAAAACAAATGATGAAAAAATCTCCCCCAATGTGCCAGAATGATTTGTCTGGTGAAGGCTACCAGGCATCTCATGTCTCTAAAGTCTCAATATATTATTTCAAGGATAAATGTACTTCAATATTTTCATTGCATATTGCACGTGCCCAATGTGTATTTCTTATAGATGTTGTAGCCCAGTTCTAGGGGTTCTGCAGTATGAGGGGTGGTAGTGCTGGAGGGAGCTGTTGCTGCAAATTGTGGTCAGATGCCACAGACTTAACACTCTGCCAACACTGGGATTACCTCACCATGCTTCCAGCATCCCTACCCTATAAACACACAGTCTTACATGCCATCAACAGACTCAGACGCCAACCAGACAACCTGAAGGCGCTGCTCTGAGGAGAGAACATACCAGCGTAATAAGCTCCCAGTTCCGCTCCCGCCCGCCATCACAGACCCTGCCTTTATCAGCCAGAGGAGTTCCACACTCACCACAGCTCAGGGGGTCACGCAGGTCAAGTGGGGTCCAGGGAACAGAGGGAGAGCGGAGTGTGCGCCGCACAGGGCCGCACCCAGCACCAGCACCCCTAAAGCATGAGCACATGCGCCTCAGCTGGGGCCACTTGTGGCCCCGCTCG
>NC_045173.1:4023798-4041298 GCF_900700415.2 Clupea harengus
TGAATACTGTGATTGGCATGTTCTGTCTGGTCAACTGTCTGGCTGTGATTGAATGATTGACACACGTCTAATTGACATGTGCCAGTGCCGAGCCCGGTAGAGCGGAAGTGGCAAACAATTTTTCAACCGCGTTAATGCGATGGAGAGCCTTTGTTTGAGATAACCGAAAGACAAATAAAACACTCTATACTTTAGGACGCGCGTTGTCTGGATTATTCCGCTCTCAGAAGTGGCCGCTGAAAAGCTGCCCCTACAGTGTGTGTGTGTGTGTGTGTGTGTGTGTGTGTGTGTGTGTGTGTATGTGTGTGTGTGTATGTGTGTGTGTGTGTATGTGTGTGTGTGTGTGTGTGTGTGTGTGTGTGTGTGTGTGTGTGTGTGTGTGTGTGTGTATACGTGTGTTTGTGAGTGTGTCTGTATATGTGTGTGTGTGTGTGTGTATTTCTACAAACATGCAAGTAGTCAACAAGAAAGCTTAGACGTAGCCTCCAGAGACATGACACTTCATATCTCACAGATGTGTTCATCTCCACACCCACACATACCTTCAAATCCAAATCTTCCTTTCCGTACCAGTAACTTTGTCTGTCCAAGAAGAATTAGCCCAGACACTCCGTTCCCCACAGCGTGTGAGTTGTGCTGTAGGTCAGAGCAGTGTGTCAGGCCCCTCCATGCTTTGTCAGAAGGAATTACTGTGAGAGTCCGAGTCATCGCCTCAACAAGTGCCACCCCTGCGTCACCCTCTTCCTCAGCTCCAGCTCCACGCTCTCACTCCCAATTGCCCACTGACACACCGTCCTGACATCCCCTGTGGCATGGAGGCGGTGTGTGTGTGTGTGTGTGTGTGTGTGAGTGTGTGTGTGTGTGTGTGTCTCTACGTGTGTAAGTGTGGGAGAGAGGGGCTGGTGACAGAGTTCTTGTCACTGAATGTAGAGGGCCGCAGGTTGACTGAGGGCAGCAGATCTGTCTGTTCATGCTAGGGAGCTAGCGATGCATGTTTGTGTGTGTGTGTGTGTGTGTGTGTGTGTGTGTGTGTGTGTGTGTGTGTGTGTGTGTGTGTGTGTGTCAGACAAAGAGAGAGAGAGAATCTGCTGATCCCTAGGGTGTGTCTTCTGTCGCTTCCCATCACTATTGTTTGTGGCAGATAAAAGAAACAAGGGCACTTTTTCATATATCACTTCACACAAGGTCTGTCACTGTTACCCTTGGCGATGACCCCTGTGGGAAATGCATTTAGCTGATGAATGGATCATGGTGGTTAATGAACATGGTAATTACCTAAACAGAGATGAACTGACTTGACAGTTTGTTGCATGTGTCTGTGTGAGACAGACAGAGAGAGCGAGAGAGAGAGAGAGCGAAAGAGAGAGAGAAAGAGAAACAGACAGACTATGTGCAGGGCTGCAGTGCTAGTTTTCACACATTTGTGGATTGATGTGTGAACAGGTGAGTTTCTCCGACAGGTTGATCAGATGGCATCAGTCTCCCTGAGACGCTTTTCTAAAAAGGTCAAGAATTTTTTTCAAAATCATCAGACTGTGTCCTCCTGACCACAAAGTCAAAGTTAGCCTCCCATTATGGAGTTCACCAACCCCTGGCTTTGCTGGTTTGTCTCTCGTCAGTGGGCTGAAACTGTTTGTCTAAGGCCCCCGTTATGTTGTCTGTTGTCATCAGTCTGGTTATGTTTTTGCAGGGGGAACGCATGCCGAGGGGCCGTGGGTGTCAGTAATCTCTGCACATATATCTCACGCCTCTCTCTGTGCTTTCCAGCGCTTGTCGTCATCTATTGTGGAGGAATGTCATTAGGGCCGTTTATTTTGGGCCATAAAGCCGACACCTAGCGACGGCGCTCCACAGGGCTGAGGGGCGGCCATGTTTGCGGGCGTGATTTTGGAAGATGGTTGCCATAGGAGCAGGGGTGAGTCATGAGGGGCGGGGTTTCTCTCTGGGGGCAAATGAGTTGGCAGACACTATGGGAAAAACACCTCTTTCTCTCTCAGCGCTCACGCACACACACACACACACACACACACACACACACACACACTCTCAGGGTTTCTCCTGCTGGGGCAGACGGCATCCACGACACCCCACTGCACCCCTGCAGGGTCACACAGCGCCACGGCGACAGAGAGGTCAAAGGGCGTGCCTAAACTGAGAACTTGCCTAAAGATCCTCTCTGCATGAGGGGTGGGGTAGGGCCTGTCTACTGTACAAAGACAGCTCAGAGAGAGAGAGATAGTTGAGTTGATAAACAACACAAACAATTCTTGAAAGTTTCATGATACAATCTCCACATCTGCTCATGAATCATACTTTGATTTGAACCAGAGAAGTCCACAGTCCACATCAACAGTTTGATCAAAGCAATGTATGGTTATTGGATATTTTAATTGGAGTACATGTCTTTTATGAATGGTAGTTTAATGTAGGACATGTGCGTACCAGCTCAATACCCAACAAATGAGTTTTGTCCTACTGTTTGTCTCAGAAGGACTTTTAAAAACCATTTTTACATTCTTTTTCACCTCTTCGGGGCTGTAAGCTGATGTATTTAAACTGACATGGTAACAGTAGAAGTGACACGGCCCCTCTCTAGAACACATGAGTGTGCACACGCACACATACACTCACACACACACACGCAAACACACACACACACACACACACACACACACACACACACACACACTGACCTTGTCTCCTTAATCCCAGATGGCAAATACACCCCTTCAAAGAGTCACAGCCTGAATCTGCTCCGAATAAAAATTCCAAATCTCTCTCTCTTTCTCTCTCTCTCTCTTTCTCTTTCTTTCTCTCTCTCTCTCTCTCTCTCTCTCTCTCTCTCACACACACACACACACACACACACACACACACACACACACACAAAGGCAGGGACGGGGAGGCAGCAACGCGCCGGGAATAAAAAGTACAATCAAAGACTCTTAGGGGAGAATGAGAGAGGAATAAAGGAGGAATTAAAATCAAAGGAGATGAAGAGGATTTTTCTTTCTTTCTTGCTCTCCCTTGCTAACTCTCTCCCTTCATCCCTTCATCTCAAACCTGAATCAATTAATGCCACTCCAGACAGACAGAGAGGGAGGGAGAGAGAGAGAGAGAGAGAGAGAAAGATAAAGGGATAGAGACAGAAAGAGGAAGGCAGGACCAGTGCCAGTGACTCCACCAAACAGACAGAATGTGTGGAGAATGGGAATCATGTGCTTCCGTGAATCCTGCTGTTTATCCCAATGACCAAAAAAAACAAGCTATCCGACTAGTTAAGACTGAAACAGGTTGCACTGGACCTCATTCCTCTTCACTGAGTAGAACCTGTTCACACACACACACACACACACACAGGCAACAAGATGCTCATATAAGACGCAGAGTTAATGAGTGTTAATCAAAGGCATTAAATGACGCGAGGCACACAGAGGCTGGTGTGCTGTTGGCTGCTGGCGCTTTTTTAGCAAGGTTAATTCACAGTATCTAATCAATCATGCCTCATACTGAGCACAGGGTAACACAGCAGAACATCAAACAGCCAGGCAGACAGCCAGACACAGACTCTCTGGCACGACATGTGTGTGTGTGTGTGTGTGTGTGTGTGTGTGTGTGTGTGTGTGTGTGTGTGGTGTGTGTGTGTGTGTGTGTGTGTGTGAGTGTGTGTGTGTGTGTGTGTGTTTGTTGTGTGTGTGTCTGTGAAAGGAGGACAAAAGGGAGGAAAAGAGAGTGAGAGACAGAGTCAAAGAAAGAGAGAGCGAACAAGATGGGAAATGGAGGCAGAGAGTGAGAGGTAGAGAGAGGAGTAGAAAAGAGAGGGAAAAACATGAAGTCAGTCGTAGCCCCAAAACAACAAACAGACACATTTGACAGTTACATCAATTGTGAGAGAACACCCATCATGTTCAGCAGCCATGCAGCCTACGATGTGACAAAAAACCCTCAAAAGCCTCCCGACCACAGAACACACACGGCCACAAGCACACACAGATGCGCACATCATAACGTCTGTCCTATTTGGCATTTTCACTTTCAAGTGAGAGTCGTCAGCCAGGCAGCGCTGCTCCCGCCGCGGCTCCACATTAAAACAGCCAGAGTGGCTTTCAACTCCCCACTTCAAAAAGGAACAGGAGTGGAAATGTGGAGATGCTCCATACAGTTGGAGTTAGTCTTTCATGTTACACATGAAGTGTGAAAATAGGGTCACACACACACACACCACACACACACACAAAACACAGATGCACACTCACATAACACAGAAATACAGTTGTTCAGATACTGACAAAAGCACACACACACACGAAAGTACACAAACAAATGCATGCACATGTCACATGCAAATAGAGTTGTACAGATTCTGACACACACCCACACACACACACACATGCACCCACACACACCCACCCCCACACACACACACAGATGTTAGCCATAAACCGCATAAACCTCTGCAGAGCCGAGCCCATCTCATGCTAATATCATGCTACAGATCAGCTCATTGTGGCGTCCCCGTGTTCATAGCTCACTGCCTCCTGATGCATGTTTGCCTTAGCGAGCGCGGCCTCTAATCAGCCGCAGCCACATCAAGTGCAGGCCCACCACAAGCCCCTGGCCACTGCCAGCATGTGGCATGCCACAAAGTTAGCGCCTTAATGCTCTCCCCCATGATAGTGTGGTTACCCAGCTCCAGCTCCAGCTCCAGCTCCACCAGGCCCCATGCACTGCCAAGGCCCTTCTGCACTGGAAGGGAGCAGCCAGGCCTGAACACAATTCACATAATACCAGAGAATGCTACGAGTAGCAGCGTCAAAATGACACTTACGAACGCAAAACAATACTGTATTTCCTGGACCAAAACACAACTGGGGGAAGTGAGGATGACACACACACAGAGACAGTGCTCCTCTGTGGCTCAGCAGTGGGCCAGCCTCACTCTGCAACTGGTTCACCGGCAGTTGAACCCGCCTGTGGGACGGAGGCTCTGTTCGGGCACGTTCTTTTTTTGGGGAAGGGGTGAGGGAGGCTACAAGCCAGAGAAAAGCCCATTAAGGCAGTAAATTAAGAAGGGAAGAGTCCTTACAGGCAATTAGAGCGTGAGCTTACCGCCTTCTGTGTTCAAGTCGTAGGAGCATAAGTGATAGAGTATTAGTGTGTGATTTTTAGCACTGACATATGTGTCAGCTATCAAAACATTATGAAATCTCTGTGTGTCAAGACATCAACCTACATATGACATTATACACATCCATCTCTCCCCCAGGTAACGCATGCCTACACGCGCACACAGAGGAACATTGGGCCGCGGCTGTCAGCTCCGGTCATATTCACTCACACACAGCTGCATAAAAATAGCCATCAGGAGTCGAGAAGAAAAGTCTGTTTTCCTTTATTCACACAAGCCCCTGGCATTTACCCACCAACCCCTCCTCCCCAATCACACACACGCACACAGGCACACACACAGTCTGAAACTCACTCTAGCGAGGTTAAAGGGTTAGTCACCTAAAATGGACCTTATGTGAATGCAAACTCACTTTGTGCTCTATACTCTAGTCACACAGATACCCTGACAATCTACACCCTACTGTCAGTAATGTTAAGTAGGGCACCTTCTCGACCCATCCACGTGTGTGTGTGTGTGTGTGTGTGTGTGTGTGTGTGTGTGTGTGTGTGGTGGTCTACCTGCAGTGATTGTTTCTCTGTTGTTCTGTGATGTACAACATGCTGTCTCAAGACGTGACCTGCGGCCCCCCACCACTGGCTGAGAGATGGGTGGTGAAGATGCTCTACTAACAGTGATTGATGGGTCGGCTCCTTAACTGATGGTCTAATCAGGGCGGGCGCAGCAGAAGCAGCACTCAGGAATCCTGGGAATGCTGTTGAAAAAAATTGACCTAGCGCCCTCTGAGTCTTGGATAAAAGGGAGGGTAACAAACTACCTGGGTGAGCCCAAATAACAAACTTTTTACTAATGTAACATAATGAGTAATGGAACATTTTTAGTGTGTGGGAAATTCACGGCCATTCTTATCTCGTAGCAGCACGAAGACGTGATTCTGGTGGAGTTACTCGTTGACTATTCTGGATGCTGGGCACAAGTTCAAATCCTTGGAGGAATTTCACATGATATCGCAAAACAGATCAGTTTCCTAAGAAGAAACAATTCACGACATGCATCACAATGCAGGATGCATATCGGCATGATAATGTACATGAGTATATATCAGGTTCATTTTTTGATGAGCTGTTTTGGTCAGTGATAAACATTTATGATCCCAAAAGCCAAAAATCTCACAAGGGTTCAGCATGCAAGAGAATAGGTACATTTGGTAAATGTGAACTTGAGTGAAACCTGTAGCAGGGTAGCTTCAGAGACTGGGACTGGAGCATACCCACCCAGTTAGCCTCCTATAGCAGCACACTGATACAGATGCTTCTAGTCCAGTTCCACACACGATGTATGTAATGGATACAATGCTCCATGGCCCTGTGAAGCCTGAGCAGTTATTGGTGAACCGAGAGGGGAAAGCCTTCTTTACTAAAATGTAGACGCAGTGTGTTTAGACAGAAAAGAAACCCTACTTTCAGATGCATCATTAATTATTAATAATTAAATGTCAAGATTCGTGATTAGTTTTTTACCCAGTGTATTGCTCATTTCATTTTCAGCCAAAGGCTCTTACATTTTGCTGTATTACATCTACAGCCCAGCTCCCAGTGTACTTACATAAACCCAGAGTTAATACAGACTATGCTTTTTCTATATAATATCTCGTTTTAAAGCCCCATTACGCGAGAATTTGTATTTTTTGCTACTGAGCTCCCCCTAAAGTTGTGGAGTGCAATACCAAGCACACGAAGAGTGCTGTGGCACAGACGCCATTCTCCATATTACAAGTCAGTGTACCACCAATATTATTTTGAAGCTGTTTTGTTTTCTATTTTGAGGCAAAATTGATACATATTTGTTGTCAATTTTCCCTCCACAGTACCTTTACCTGCATTTATTCTATATTTCGTACTTTATATAATAGACATTGCTGGTACCTCATACATATTGTATGGCACATACTGTATATGTGCTAGGTGAAAATTCACAACAAATGGGCAAAACCCAAACATATGCAGAAGGTCCCTCTCCTTACGGATATAACTCATATGCAGACTACATGGCGTCAGCACCTAATAATCTAAGTTACACACACAGAAACACAGAAAAGCCATGTTCCTGCTTACATAAGCACATGATTCATACAAGGTAATTAATAATACAAGGCACTTGATTAATATATTCTTAAGTCATGAACAATGTTTTCTAAATTAATTCTATCAATATGTGTGTGTGTGTGTGTGTGTGGGGGGGTATATAAATACTTTTGCATAATTCGTATATCTACATCACTATTACACTATAACATTTTTGTATTTCTATAATTATACGTACATCAAATACTCAAAATAGCAATGCCCACAACATAACTAAGTCAGTGATAGCCTAGGACTGGGTCAGTGAATAACAAGTGGAAAGAGCAGGAAAAAAAGTTTGTTAACTGCTTAAGAGCCTGGCTTTCTGCATTGAGCTATTTTAAATACTACTTATTTAAAATAGCCAATAATTAGTTTATGGCATAGATAGGCTTTCAAAATAACAATGGCAGTAGCATTGGCTTGCCACAACAGAAATAGATAGTTATGGTACCTTCTGTGGATAGTGTAAAGAATGGCCAGTGTTCAATAAAGGCCTTATAAAACCACATGGTTATGCCCTAATTGCATATTTGTAGATAATTAAGATTGTTGTTGAAACATTTCCTGTTTTGACCTAGCTTTAAAGACACAATGTGTAGTTCAGCAGCCTGTTGTCAGTGAAAGTAAAAAATCAAATGCCCTTTCACAAGAAATGACTAACATAAAAACCTCTTTAGATTAATTTAAAAAATCTTGTCCTTGTGTCTGTAAATGCTATACTTGCCTGTACAAATGTCTGATCATATGCCGTTTCAATACCAGCTTTTTAAATGATTTTTATGATCGTGACTTTTATGATCTTGGCTTGAGCACATTAACACTTAACCCGGGGAAATCATGTAATTGAAATAATGTCCTGACACTGATGCCCAAACTGGAATGGATGTTCTTGTCATAAACTCCTACTGCAAAGTATAAAACATTACTGTCATTCACAGACTTCATAAGTTTCCAATATGTCTGCTCTGTCTGGCTCTGATTTATCACCGCACCACTCAACATTCCCGTATTGATATTATTTTCATGTCATAAAATAATTTGACCCAATCAATCCGACTGACAGCAAGCTGAATGGCTCTTGTCCCCTTTTTAGACCCATCCAAACACAAGGCCCAGACCAAACATAACATCTGATACACAGCCACGAAAATACCCCTTGAGCTAGAAAAGAAAAAGAGGATGGAAAGAAAGAGCGAAAAGATGTTTTAAATAGTCTGACTCATCATCCAACATTCCCTGCACCACTTGACTTTAACATAACAAACGTCCTCTTCGTTTTGTTCATTTAGAACCACAACAAATAATAAGATACATTTTGAAAATCATATCCAGAGTATGTGTGACTGTTAGATTCATTTACAGTTCATCTGACTTCATCAAAACAATACCAAAGAAACGCAAACATGTGTACCCTTCCAAAGCAATCCGGGGAGGCGTGCTGTCAAACAGCAGACATTTATTTCATTAGTGTAGCTTTGGACTTGGCGACACATTTGCCAATCCACTCCCTAATGACAGAGGCATGCCAGCGGCGGACTAGCGCTAAGCCAATAACACTCCAATGCTGAGTGAACACAGTGCTAATATATCAGTGCAGAATGAACCTGCTCTATTCAATGTCACACAGCGCGGCCCCGTAAATATGTTAGCGGCTAACTCACTGACTAGCTCCAGCTAACACGGAGGTTTATAGGCGTGTGACCTTCTCCCCGGTGTATCCATGTCGAGAATCTGTTTAAATGTTGTATTTTATTAAGCGTATTAAATGGCTTCGGTGCCTGCAATGCCGCAGGTCAATTTTCCATAAAAGTGAAAGCGGGGAGAGAGAGTGAGAGAGAGATTGGGAGGCGTCATCCAGCAGATGTGATCGCGGCTGCCCCGAAGCCAGACTAATAAAGAAATGTTATTAAGCGAATAAAGTGATATCTGCTCCGGCCGACACGCCATCCCTCATATTTAAATTTGCACAATATACCCTCCGCAAAATCAGCGCTCCTGCAAATAGGAAATACTCGACAAAGCCAGCACAATCGATTTCTGCTCTCCCGTCTGCTCTTGCAGTTAGCTTTCAGCTTTCTGTCTCATTCAGAGGTGCAGAAGATGTGTGATGTGGCTATGGAAAGGCAGGTAGATTGAAGGGGGTATGTCGTGTTCTTTGGACAGGGCTGGGTGGCTTTGACAAATAGACCTGGCAGCACCACTCTGGTCCATTACTGTCAGTGTGTGACTGCCACTGAATGTTCAGCATTTTCTGCAATGAATAAAGTTTGCTCTAAGCAGCTGTGTGATTTCAATACAACAAACTCTTTCAGCAAACATAAGATTGGATCGTGTATGTCACATTCTAAATGTAATTATACTCAGTATAATTTAATTCAGCAAACATGCATACTGTTCAATTACAAGAAGCAACATAATTAAGTTGTGGAATTACTTTAATATATAAAGTTATGAGCATTGTAATAATACTTGATGAGGATACATTGCATCTATAGAAATAGATTCTAGGTACTGGGTTCTGGGTAAAACCAGATCTAAAAGCAGAAACACCAAGTCAACTGGTATTGATTGTATTCCTTCACTTGCCCTGTGCAGAAAATGTCCATATGGACTTGATGGACTTGACTTATTATTTTTAAAATTTCTTTCGTCTTGTGGATTCCTGATATTTTCTTCCACTTACGTGTGTGTGTGTGTGTGTGTGTGTGTGTGTGTGTGTGTGTGTGTGTGTGTGTGTGTCCTGCTCTACACTGTTTCTGTGTATATTATTGAATTCATGTGTGGACACTGAGGGAATGGAGAGGCTGTTTGGGTTTTGTTTGTGTGTGTGAGATTTTGGCCTAGCCTGGTAGACAGCCATCATTTCAGTCCAAACAATGGGCCCTGCGGACCACTAGTAGGGGATCAAATGGGTTTATAAACTGAAACAGTCCAGCTGAAGATCAGGGCCTCTTCAAGAACTGAAGGCAACTTAGCACCAAAGGATGCGTGCTGAGATTTAATGTTAAAACCCAATTATTTCTAATTAGAACAATAACTAGAAATTTAAAGTAGACACTTTTTTATCGTTAACAACAAAGGCCTCTTTAAAATGTTGGCAAAACTAAGGTATGAATGAAAGACTCCACTCTTCCTTTTGTCTGTCTTTTTAAACTGAGAGTTGTCAGTTTAGTGTAAACACTTCGTGCAACATTATTAATCATGAGCACTCTTCAGCGGCTCTGAAGCGAGATGTGTGTTGAGTAATCAAGGTGGGTTTGGGCTGATTGGGGCTGGTAATTGTCTTGACACAAGCACAGGGGCCTCAATGCTTTCCCAAGCGCATTACCCCTCAAATCCTTTCAGGGCAATTTACCGTCTGCTAAATATATCTGCTGGTGATTATTTTTATTTGGTAAAACATAAGCATTTGCCATAAGTGCTCTAATTTACATTGGCTAAGGTGAAGTAGCAGGCGTTCAGTTCAAGCACACGTTTCACATATCCGGCAGTGAGTGTGGGGTCATAAAGCATGTTCCTACTATTAGTAGTGTTGTTCTTGGAGACGGGGAGTCTCACCGGTAGAAATGTGGCTGAAATAAGCTGCAGCAAAGGGAAAATATGCCCATAATACATTTACAATCATGTGAATAGGGCTCACATTTACAATCATGTGAATGTGGGGAAGGATATCTGAACCAAAATCTCCCATAAAAAGTATGCGTGTGGTGGGGGGGCAGGCGTGTGTGTGTGTGTGTGTGTGTGTGTATGTGTGTGTGTGTGTGTGTGTGTGTGTGTGTGTGTGTGTGTGTGTGTGTGTGTGTGTGTGTGTGTGTGTATGTTAAAGAGAGGGAGAGAGAGAGTGAGGTCTACCTGAAGATGTACTTTAGATAAACTCTGATAATTTTATGTCAAGATGTTTTTGTATTTTCATTTCAGGCTTGCCGTATTCAGCTATACATTCTCTCCTTTTCATTGCCTCTCTAATATAAAAAATGTTCCCAGTGTACATGAACATGGGCAGAATGAGTCTGGCCGCTAATGAATTGGCTCCTGGTTTTTGAATGATGTATTATTTACTAAAGGGCCCTGATTAGAGTCCTGCAGTCAATAGAGACCATCCTGCGGGAAAACACGATTAACCCCTTGGGTCAGCCGTGCCAAATTAAATGTCAGGTTTGGTAGCGATGTGCACGGGAGAGGCTGTGGGAGCCTCTCTCTCCGCTAAGTGAAATCTAGATTGACAGCTATAATAAATATTCAGGGATTAACCTTGGAGATCGAAGAATCCGTTGAGCGCTCGCCCCACTGACAGTTAATGCATAAATTAACCACATGCTGTATTCAGCAGGCTTCACATAAAGGCTCAAGGCTCACTTCAGAGCTGCTGGACAAGTCTTACATGTTTGATACCCGAAATATACCCTGTGAAATATTAACCAAAAAAAAAAAAAAAGAGCGAGGTTGAGCATACTGGCAAAGTACTCCTTGGGCACATGCAGTGTATTTGAATTGCAAACGCCAAATTATACTTCAGCTCGGATTCCCCCCAACCCTTCTGATATTTGTGCAATTCAAACTGAGTTTTATAATTAATGGGGCTGTTGACATAAGGGCTGTGCTGTCAGAGAGGGAATGGAGAGAATGGATAGGAAAGGAAGGAATTTTGTCCCTCTCCACACCTGTCACAGAACACACACACACACACACACACACACACACACCAACAAACAGAGTCACAGAGAGAGAAACTCTAAAAAACCCTTAAGAGTCACAGTTTGACACTTTTAAAAATGTAAAGCTAATATCTAATATTAGATATGGGGATATTTAATGCTGTATATAATGGTGATTTTTGTGAGTTTCACCGGAGCCATTTGATTACTTTGAGTATAAACACTTACTTAAGTATGAATATTTATGGAAAGTCAAGGTATATTTTACATTTCATTTCAGTATCCTTCCATTTCGCCAGAGTTCAGCTTCCTTCTTCTGTAGTGCTGTAGGATACTGGCCTAGGGGGGAATGTGAGGGTTGTCTCAGTACAAATGAAATAAAAAAAAAAAACGGTCTTTTGCCAACCTGGCCAATTTCGACATGTCAGACTAAATCAAAGCATTGTAGGTTGGCAAGTCTATCTAGACAGGGAATCACTACAGCACACACTGGACAGCATAGGAGAGCATTGGCACACACGTGCTTCACCGAGACACAAAAGTGTGTTTGACATCTGAGAGAAAAATCAGTCAACCACACGGCACACAGCGTAAACAGGCCATTCACTCACACTCATTTTCAGTCTAAACAAGAATTATTTATACTCCTCGCAAACAGCTTTAAAAGTCATAATCCTCCATTTCAAACAGCCCAGCTCAAAGACAGAATGCACTGAGTGTCTCCAACCTTCAGAGCAATCTGACCGTGCTGTTCCTCCAGCTTTATGGCTGAAACCTGATCTGTAACAGGAATCGACTGCTGCTTCAGTCGAATGGCTCGACGCTGCTCGTCAATCAAGACAGAGGAAATTACTGCTCACAGCAGCGGGAGAATCCTTCCTCTCTGACTGGCCGAGGGTGAAGGGGAGCCTTCATCTCATAAAGGAGGCCTGTCTGTCTGTCTGCCCGCCGGGCAACAACGCCTCCACTCACGGCAGCTGACCAACCAGGATGTTTTCATCAACCCCGACCTAGTGTGTGGTCACATCCGCTTTTAAAGCTTCAGTGGTGAGTTGAATAGGGACGGTTTTATCTGTCAAAGCATAGCGAGAGCAGCTGGCTCTATGCCACTGCTGATAACATAGAAAAGTCAGCTGCAGCATGTGTCCTGTGACCACATTCAGGCAATGGAGTTAATGCCCCGTGCTCAATACAGGTGTGAAACCAATACAGCAAACAGAGCAAGAAAATGTGTTTAGTTCAACATTAGTTATGTTAAAAAATAAATCTGTTATTTCTAAGAGGAGTGAGCGCTGAGCTCATTGCACAGACAGCACTCAGACATGAACACATGCTGAACACATAGTTGGCCTGTTCCCCACGCGTCCTTCCTGTGAGTAGAGCAGTGCATGGGATTACTGTGGGGGGGTCAGAGGTCGCTCTCCCTGTGCTCCCCTTCAAGATCAAAGCCATGGCGGCCATGAAGATAGTTCTGTCTGGGAGGCTGCCACGGCAATGAGTCTGTCAAGGAGGCTGCTCACTGGCCACCTGCCCAGAACGCCTGGAAATTCCACCTCCACACAGGGAGCACTATCTCCACGGGGACCTTTACACCTAACCTGCCTCACTGAGAATGGACCCCATGCTGAGGAAAGAACACAACACACTCGCAAAACAGGAAAGGCTCTCAAGTGAAAGCTGAAATAGGGCAGATCAAATCAAAATAGATCAACCAAATGTCCTTACATACGTCATACATACACAACAACTGGCGAAGCAAATATTTGATAGGAAAAGAAGCAGAAGGGAAGAGCGGCAAAAGGCATGTGTGTGAGCCACCTTAACTTTCTCTGTGTGTGAACCAGCACAAGAGATGTGTTTAGCCTGTTTCAATCTGACAGCAAAGGAGCTCTAGGAAAAGAAAGGAAAGAAAAAAAACACACATGGAAAGAAGGCATGTGTGTTTAATTCTACCGCGTTGATGTTCAGGCACTTTTATTGAGCTTGATGGGATGAGCAGCGTGTCTCCGTGAAGGCCAGTTCCTGTCATTTCCCCTCGGCAGTGCCAGACCCTCCCATCGATCAAAGCAGGAAAAGGCCACCCAGACCCAATGCCACCATCCATGTCCTGACCCTGTCTCAGACCAGCCTTTTCAAACAGGCAGTGGGAAGACAACAGTGTGCAGCCAGGCGGGTCCTCAAGCGACAGCTCTACTCTACGCTGTTGTTGACCCTTACTACCACCCCCTCTGAGTCACACTCGCTAAAGGTCACTCACTGGTGGGGCACGATGTGTACACAGCTATGCTGGACTCAAAACAAGGACGTGCATAGATGCACCTAGAAAGACAGATAGGACCCTTACTTGTTTATTCTCTAACACCTTATCGCTAAATAAAAGAGTGCAGAGGGAAAATCATCTTCCCTGTGAGAACAAATACAACAAAGCTTCCAGAAGATGGCTAATGTGTGTGTGTGTGTGTGTGTGTGTGGACTGTATGGCTGCATCAGAGCCTCAGTCCTCTCCTGACGATGGTGATAAACACTCACTCTGCTTCAGTAAATAATATTTCTTCTCACTCTGAGAAATGAATGCCACTAGACATACAAAGAAAGAGAGAACTGTATAATAATGAAGAGAGAGAGGGAAGCACTACCAAAGAGACAGAGGAAGATAGAGTGAATATGACTGGGGACTTGATTGCATTAAAACGCATTTCATTCTTCCTAGAAACCGTTTTCTTTTTCGCCCAGGGAATGTGAAGATGTAAACCTGTCCACAGGTTTGATCGTAGACTCATGGCACTGCTGAAAACAACAGAAAGAATTGGAGAATAAATCAGACAATCTTTATTTGTTTGGAAAACTACAATGGCATCTGTTTTTCTCACCTCTCGCTCGCTCGCTCGCTCGCTCGCTCGCTCGCTCTCACACTCCTTCTCTGCCGCTTTTGTAATATCTGTCATTCTTTCCTTTTTCGTTCTCACACTCATCTAAATTCAATTCAGACTCTCTTGGCATGAGTCTGCTTCCATTCTCTTCCTCTCCCCAAGCTCTCTCTCTCTCTCTCCCTCCCTCCTCTCTCTCTCTCTCTCTCTCTCTCTGAGAAGTATGAGGACCATATACAAAAGAGTTCCAGATGTGTTATTAGTGGATCCATTTGAACGAATCAACACTCAAACCCTCCCTCGCTCAATCTCCCTGTTCCCCCCCCCCTCTAATTATACCTGAGCGGAATAAAAATCACCCTGATCATCCGATGTGTTAACAGTTAAAACAGTTTAATTTCACCATCACGGCAGTCTTCCCTCACATGCAGTTAGGCAGACAGATTGCCCATATGTGCCTGCATGGCGTTCAGGCCTAATTGCCTAAAAACTTTATTTTGCAAACGCTGGCCCATTGCTCTTACGTGACAGAACGTTTCACCGAAGCTGTGCTGCTCATGTCACTTCTGATTACCTCTATGTTCCCATGAAGGCTCGCCAGAGGAGCTGCAAAGCCGGTCTGAACTGCTCTAAAGCCCAGTGCGAATGTCACCTGGGTTGGAAAACGAGCCAGCGAGACGGCGCTGGGGCCACGGGGCCGGTAGTACTCAGGGATGACGTCCCGGGTTTATTTCGATCTCATTCGAGCCCATTTTCTCCCAATTTACAAGAGCCCCAATTTCCATTGCCGTCTCGCCCGGCTCATTTTGGGACCCAGGTGACATTCTCACTGGGCTTTAGAGCAGCTCAGACGGCTTTGCAGCTCCTCCTCCTCCGGGCCTCATTATGGCAGGATACAAGCTTCAGTCAGCGGGCGCAATGACCAGCATGTCTCCTCCAATTCTTCTGAAGTCAACTTACCAATACCTTGGAAACGCTGTATTTGGGCGAAGTGGGCAACTCTCAAATTTTGTATCTAGAACTTTACATGGGTCCCCAGTAAGGGAAGTTGGGGATCACTAAAAAAATACCTATTATGTTATTCAGACTTATGAATGGTAAACAAATGGTCTATGATGTTGAAATCTTCACACAGATCGTTTCAATCTCTTACATATTCCTGAACCCATCAACATCTTCAAAAGATCTTCTAATCACATGTTACTGTAACGACCTTGAACTTTGAGCCACAGCTACAGCATAAGAGCCACCTTCACCCTGGTACTCTGTTAGGGCCCACTGCCACTCTCAAACACAAGCCCCACAGACAGCATGTGTAAGTCAATGCATGACTGATGAGTCCTAATTTTACTACTATTCAATAAATCCACAGCACGGCGGGACAGCTATGTACTGTGGAGCCCAGCAGCAAACCTTTCTGCTTAATAATAAATAATGTATTTTTATTCCTATTGATTGGCCTAGAGAGTCATGTTACAGGGAGTGTGGGGGCTGCAGCTCTGGGAAATATATCCCTTTTGTCAGGAGCTGTTTTGGGTGTCTAACCTCCCCCCTACCTCAACGTTGAGCCCTCACCTCTCCTTCCTCCCCCAAAACGTACTAGGTGCTGAGCTGAGAGTGTGTCCATGGTGAGCAGTAAATCCTGTCAGCTGACACAGAGGCAGGTGGGTGTGCAGTCGGACAGGAAGTGGGTGTTTTCTCACCAGGAAGTTCTGGGCTGCACTTCCCTCATCGGCGGTCGGAGAGAGGTCATCACAAATCCTGGGACCACGAGGCCAGCAACTCACAGTATGTAGCACAAATCAACAGAGCCACAAATACTACACGTCCGTCTCTTTCTTTGTGCACACGCGCGCGCAAACACACACACGCACAAACACACACACACGCGCGTGTGAACACGCACACACACACACACACACACACGCACGCACACACGCACACAATTATATATAGATATTAAACACAGACACAGAGACACAGACAACCGAAATTAAAACCACACACACATAGGCAGCCACACACATATAAAACCAGTAGACAACAACTCTCAGTCCATCAATTCTAAGATGACTTCAAGTTCATTCGTGCCTACATATGGCCCCATCCCTAACACCCAGGCGTAAGACAGCAAGTCTGATATTAGTCACTTAACTTTCACACTCTTTCAATCATTGCAGCACAGGCTCACACACAGAGACCACCACAAGCCACATTTTCTCTCACACTAAATCATTGCACTCTGCAAAAATACACCAATATAATCTTCCAGTCAATACATGTCACACTGACTGTGTGGTCCAGCCCTTCACCATCCACAGGACCTACAGCACAGCACAACATGCAAACACACAAAACATTTGACAGTGAAGCTGACCAAATGACATGGCACCAAACCACACACCCATTATTCATGACATGCATGTAAATATATGTTAGCCTGCTGAGATGCTGTCACAGACATCAAAGACTTTCAGCACTATAACAAGCAACCCACTGACAACAGTACACAATAGTAGAGCATTGTATCCTAATTCATTCCTATTGGTTGTGTTCCAATGCCATACTGTCATTGATTACTCCAAAACAGGTGCTGAGTGTGAGTTTTATTTAGCTATCTTATGCAGTTCTTACTATTTTGTAACCTTTCGTATAGTTATCCATTTCTATTTCTCCAATGGATGCATAGAGGGCATACTATGGAAGTGAGGTCACACTTGTGAT
>NC_045173.1:4046298-4054841 GCF_900700415.2 Clupea harengus
AGAGCTCTGAGTGAGTTTTAATGAGCAGGCCGCTGTGTTCAGGTGAACTCTTCTCTCAACCCTTGTCTCTCCACCTGCTTAACACACTTCCCCCCCGATTGCTAGGCAACCTAATGATTAATGAAGCAGCCTGAAGCAGACACAACTGTCACACACCAACACAGGCTATGCATCGTCCAAGTCCACACCCAGATGCGTCAGGGCATAAGCAGCAGTCTGATGAATGAGACACATATTGACAGGCTGTTAATTGAACACGGAGGAGCCGGGGAGAGGTGGCGCTTGTGAGATGTCTTCTGATGAGCTCTGGCACAGGGATCAGGGCTACCAACAGCCTGACAACGCTGTCTGTCGAGCATGGAAACACACACAAAAATAATAAATCATTAAAAAAATCAAAGGCACAATGCTCACAAAGGCAGAGAGACACACCTTTCCAAACCCAATTGAGAGTCCTTCCCATCTGTTAACTCTCTGGATGATTATCTCTCTCCACTGGAAAGGCCATCTGTGCAGAAACACATATGGGGTCCATCATTAACAATGATGGAATAACAGATTGAAAAAAAATGAAAAAGTTATAATTCAGACTGAGCAGAAACCAAAGGGCTATTGTAAGAGGAAAAATCAACGTCTTGTTTAAGAATGTATTAGCGTAATATGCCTATCTCTCAGCAGTGTTGTTTCAAGTTTCACTACTGACAGATTCTGAATTCTCCCTTTCCTCTTGAAAGAGGGTGTTTATTTATGTAAAACTTCTTTATTAACGTTGAGTGATCTTGGTTGAAAAGAAACGTCCATTTGGATTGATTTAGCCATGTTTGAGACACACACACACAAACAGACACGCGCACATATATATATCCCTGCATGCACCCTCACACACATCCTGACGAGCGCAAACACACCTGTTCCTTGCCCTATAAGTCATTCCGCCTGGTTCGCCTCGCTACATTTCCTCAGCTCATTAGCTCTAATTACGCCTAAGTTCTTATTTATTATTTACTCTTTATCATTCACAGTCATGACCCAGTTCACATGTGCTCTCACACACACACACATTCACACATTCACACATGCTCACACACACACACACACATTCACACACACACACTCAAACATACACATACACACACACACACACACACACACACGCAGAGCCTTGCTAAATGCTCCCTATGGAGAGTAGTATTATTCATTACATCAGATGCTATCGAGAAACAAGTAGAAAGAGAGGAACTCATAAGAGGAGAAAAGCAGGAGACATTAACCAAACCTGCCCTCTTCCCCTACCATTCTATCATGTTCTCCAACAGGAATATAATTAAAGTCTTCACATGCTTCCCATTCTGTACGCCAGCTCATCAGTGGGGCCCCCAACCAGCGCCCCATTCACTGGTCTCTGGACCTGACATATGGTATATGTGAGTCTTACTCACTCTGTTGTTTTTCCCTCTCCTTTTAACCTGCCCCACCACTTCATGGATCACAGACGTTCACCTCACACACACCGTTTCCTCATAAATATACTGTTACTTCTTTTGGTTCGTGTCATGTTTATTTTTGAATTAATACTCCGAGCTGGACGCCTGGAATGTGAGCGCATTCGCGCTGTTCGCTTGAGCTGCAATATGCAGGAGGTTGTAAATCAGGAAAGCATCAGAAATGTTTTTGCAATATCCAGCACGGGTGAGAGGCCCGATGGCGCAGACTGATGACATGAACATTGGGTCTCTATTAGACTGAGTTACCTGCTTGAGAGTCATGTAACAAGTCAAATGTGGCTCATAATTTAAAATCAAACAAGAAAGCATCTGTACACCCACAGGCTAGTAAGATGAGAGAGAGGGAGAGAGAGAGCGAGAGAGAGAGAGAGAGAGAGAGAGAGAGAATACATTTGCTAATAAAGTTAAACAGAGATATTAGTTTTTGACTGTGAGATTTATAACCTTATGTCCATATGGTGTTTATTATCAAATCATTTTACATGGAAATTATGGCGCGCACACACACACACACACACAGGCAAATTGAATCACAATGTAACAATTACTTTATGTCTTTCAGGGGTGTAAGCGAAATATAAAACTTTCCTCATTCTCTCCCCCTCTCTCCTCTTTGTCTATAGGGTCAATCTTTCATCGTTGCGTCCTTGGAAACAAGCAAAGCACACTTGACCTTGTGAGTGTTTTCATAGGGTCAGGGCTTTCTCCCTGTACCCCAGTCCACCTACCCCCCCCTCCTCCAGTCGCCCAGAGCCATGGGGGGTGAGGTGCACCTCAGCCCTAAATTTCCCCATTGCCCCCCCACCCCCACACAGCACTGGGACTTTGCCCTTAAGCAGGAAAGGGGGGCAATAAACACAGACATTTGATTTCAGTCCCTCCTATTCCTGTTTCTCCTCAGAGATGTATGTGAGAGTTCAAATGTTGCCTTTCCTGTGTTCGGTGAAAAAAGGTCTCTACCCTTCAACTTTCTCTCTCTTTCTCCTCGCTTCTCTGCTCTTTGTTCCTTCGTTCCTTTTAGCCTCTCTTTCTTGCTTTCGTCCTGTCCCTTCCTGCTGTCTCTCCCCTCCTGCTCCACTCCCCCCATCCCTCTCTGACACAGGACGGACCCCAAGCTGTGTTCACATTTCAAAGACACAATTAGGAGAAACAAAAGACAGGCATTTCTTCTGAGGGATCGAGACCCCAGAAGGTCAGCTCAAAAAACGGCTGCTTAAATTCTTCAAACTCAAAGCCATGTCATATTAAGCACAGACATTTTTTCCCTGGCATGGCTATGTCTGAGTTAACACACACACACACACACACACACACACACACACACACACACACACACACACGCATGCACGCACACACACACAGAGCTCTGTCAGAGTTAATGGTTTTCCTTCATGAAGGCTGGTTTTGTGGTAACCCACAGTCCAATCAAGTCATCATAGGAGTTTGAGCGAGCTCCCTCATTCCTCACAGTGTAGTTTACATTTATGCCCTGTTAGTTCTGTGCCTCTGACTGCTGCTTTGGAATCTGCTGTTATATTTTGATTATGATGATTACAGTTGGGTTTGTATTTAGGAACGCTGACCAGGGAAAAGCAACGGGCAAAGGGTAAATTCTGTTAACCTTAAAGATGTTCCTCAGAGGATAGTTTTCCCCCTAAATGCCACTTGGCAGTGTGTGTGGTGTGCGTGTGTGTGTGTAAAAATACTCAGCGTTAATCAATGTGGCTTCCATCCAACAACAACACCCAGTGCACAATCCTCACCTCACAGCAAACTTGGCCAGGCGGAAACACTTACTTTCCAATAATCATTTCCATATTTGTTTCGTGTAGTTCTGATGCTGTCTTGATTCGTTTTTTGTTTGTTGGTTTGTTTGATTGATTGATTGTTTTTTATGCTATTGACACAGGTCAATGTAGACTTTAGAATGGCTTAAATGTTGGTTTTGTCAATATCATAGGGAGCATTTCTTTCCAGCATATCAGTCCTTAACAGCTGCCTTTCAGATCATAGTGTCTCCTGCAAACTTGTCTAAGATGCTAGCATGTTTCAGGCCAAATTTAAACATGGTGACAAAAATGGATGATTCATTTTCTCACAATTAGAATTTTTCTCCGCAGGTGTACAACCTTTTCAAAAAGCTTAAATCCGTAGGCGCAAGGAACGAGGGAGGATTAAGACGAGGGGGAGGGTTTTTCTTTTGTGGATATGCCCGCCGCCATTCTATTTGAGCGTGCAGCCTAAATGAGCATAGTTTCCCAAAGAGCGTAGTACTCTGTGGAGTTATGGTACCGTTAACTCAGCATGTGTGCATGAACTGTAGGCGCAATAAAAGACGTGTCAGACTCACACTTCTTAAACTGGCATTCCTCCGAAAGAAAACGGTGATAGAAAACAGTTGGAAGAAAACCACACAATCGAACACAGAAACGAGTAGCCACGAATTTCTCTTCAAATATACCAATACAAATGAGACACTGCCTTTTACAGAGGGACACAAATAAAAAAAAACGAACGACAGAACAAGCATACAGCTTTCAAGATGTAAAGGATAACGCTAAAGGAGTCCAAAGAAAATGCATGTTAGTGTGTATACTAGTTCCAATGGAAATGCACCTGCACACACAAGAGACATTTAAGGCACACCTCCATCTCACGGACAGGGAGTGAATTGCATACTGAGGGTCTAGAAATATCGGTCTCTGCATTAAAGATACGGTCCTCGATCTGGTGTCGGTTTTGCGAACAGTTGTTGATAATCAAATTAGACCTCTCCCTTCTGTACTTCTGAAGCATTGTGTTGATTGGCTTGGGATTGTTTATGTCTCGGTCTGAGCCACTATGTTTGTTTCAGGGTCAGGACTGTGTACAAACACTAGAATTTGTTTTGGAGTGTTAAGACTTAACAGACAGCCAAGACCATGCTGATGTTGGAGTGTTGAGACTTAACAGACAGCTAAGACCATGCTGATTTTGAAAAAAAAGTCTATGGAATTAGAGTCACAGACTTCTCCTTTAATAAAACTGTGATCAATCCTGCTGGAAGGGCAGATCATGTGTGTCTTGGAGTGGAGTAACCAATTAACTGTGTGTGTGTGTGTGTGTGTGTGTGTGTGAGAGAGAGAGAGAGAGAGAGAGAGAGAGAGAGAGAGAGAGGGAGAGGGAGAGAGAGAGAGAGAGTTTACCTGGACTGGGTTCAAGAGTCCTGCATGGCCAGCTTATTTTGTGGAATTTGTAATTGGTCAATAAACAGTGGTGCCGTATTTGAGGTACTAATTTCTCGGGCAGTGAAAGTGAGGGCTGGTTTCAGGATGACACAGACCTGACAGCTTTACAGCATTCTTTTTGCCAAGGTAATACCAGGACAAGATGGAACATGACAGCTATCCCCCTCCAACGTCAAGCTAACCATCTCCTCCCCCTGTCAGGAAAATGTCAGAGGGAACAGTTCAATAATTCCAGCACCAGCTGGAGTTCTTCAATTCAGTTATCACTTGATGGGTTAGAAGACATTGAAATGGAAAATGAGGCAATGCCAAAGGTCAGACTTTCAGAATTGTCTTTTAAAGATTTAGAATCCATTACCCTTTGGAATAAGATTCTTTCTAAATCAAATAATACCTGTGTCAACCTAAATGAACAATATATTGCTCTTTTTAAAGTTTTGGAACTAATTACCCTTGAATCTGGATGCGTGGAATTGCAGGTATTATAACTTTACATAAAACAATACTAGCTTTGATCAAATGAGTTGAGTTTGGTATCTGGTACTTATTTGTGAGAATTATTGGGTCTGGAAATAGCACACAAAATGGAGCAGAATTGAAGGAAAACAGGAAGACGCCCACCGGGCTTCAGCCATTACCTGAACACCAGAACAAGCTCCAGGTGCTCACTGCTCTCTCTTCTCTGTCTCCATCTCTTTTTCTTAACTGCTACACACACACACACACACACCCAAACACACACACACACACACACACACACACACACACACACACACACACACACACACACACACACACACACACGCACACTCACAAACACTCACACTCATATGCACACAAACACATGCACTCATACAAACACACACACACATACAATCACATGCATACAAACACATACACACACACAAACAGACACACATACACTCACATGCACACAAACACAATTTGCACCAATTTGCCATTTAAATCACTATTTGTCATGTTTTTGTCTATTGTCTGTTTGTAAAGTGACTGCATGACTTGTATTATTCTTTTATTCACAC
The DNA here is from genome assembly GCF_900700415.2 of Clupea harengus. NCBI lineage: Eukaryota > Metazoa > Chordata > Actinopteri > Clupeiformes > Clupeidae > Clupea > Clupea harengus. Next base: position 4,052,074 of record NC_045173.1, read on the forward strand.
AACCTTCTGAAACCCAAACTCCGCTTGCCTGAGGCATACTCCACACGCCTGACTGGTGTGCAAGGTTAATTGTCACAATATCACTTTTTGCTCAATGATGTTTAGAAATAGTGGCAAAATAGTACAAAAGGTTTAGACTCAATATGTTAATTTCACGTGTGTCTATTCCAGATACCAGAAGTGGGGACTGAAAAAGTACATGGTATTCTAGTGCCATCTGCTGGATGAAAGAAGATGGCAAGCAAGGCACAACACAGCAAATGTAATTGTAATCAGTTGCAGTAAATGCTATTCAACCATTTTAATTTAACAAGACTCCAAGTGACTATCACAGTGACTATCGAAGTGGGATACAAAGTAACCACTTGAGAGACTGGACAGTAGCAATACACACAACCTGTTGAGAATCAATGAGACAATCTTGCATGATAATGTTATCCATGATGATAGACATTTCACTTTTCCCCCACTCTGGCTTAGAGGCCTGACATTTTATTTTTTTTTGTCTTTGAACAAATCCTCATCAATCACATGTAAACAATCAAGGTTTGATTGACAAGTAATTTAGCAAACATTCAAAAAATGCGAAGTCACTGAAACTGATGAAGCATATGGTTGACACATAAAGATAACTAGTTTAACTCATTTCCATGGTATGACTTACACAGTATATAGATACCTAGGTGTTTGGGGTAAGGCTAAACATCAGATGATTGTACATACCCTTTTGCATGAATGTGCAAAAGCATTTGCAAAATGTTTAAAAGAATAAAAAACTGCTGTTTTGATGTGACTATGTTGAACAAACAGTTTTGAGAATTTTAATTCTGATCTGAGAAATGTTTTCAAAGCGGCTGAGAAAAACTGGAATACACTGGGATTATTAACAGCCCACTGTCATACAGAAAACCAAGACCTGGGAATGTGTGCATCTGTTTTGGTTCGTTTTGGTTCTTCATATGTTAAACATATGAGCATGACTGTGTATTACAATACTGATGGCGCAGCAAATATTTGGCTTCTCCGGGAGACAAAACTGTATGAGCGGTTGCTTTTTCTTTCAGCAGTCATGTTAGCACATTCTTTCAAACACCACAGACTGCCTCTACTTGCCAGGAGTTTTATCTGTTTCTGCAACTGCACTTCCAGTGATTTACAGCACTGCAGCGTCCAGGTTCTGTAGGTAGGCCAAACACAGCACTGTTCTGTAAGTTAGGACCGTCAGGACCCAGAACAGTTGTGCTGTTGAGAGGTTACTGGATAGAACGGAGCTTAATTAGGTAAATCGCTGACCAGTATTCAAGTTCCACTGCTATGCTATCAGGTGAAGGGGACCTGGAACCATAGGCCAGGGAGAGTAAAATAAGGTCTCTTGATTGATGCTCTCACAATGTGTCCAGGGACGGCCCATGCACACACACACACACACACACACACACTGATGGGTTCTCAAGCTGCCAAAGCCACAAACGATAACAAAAACACATTGAGCTCAAGAACAAATTCACAGCCATGAAAGAATGTGTGTACCTTTTTCACACTTTCCAGGCCCATCATAATCTTTGTCTCTGCCAGGGTCAGCAGAAGTCTAGTATGTCCTTGCATAAGCTGTTTCTGGTCATCTAGTCGATCACCCGGTGCTGACTGTCCATCACTCAATATTTACTTCTCAAGACATGTAATGGCAGTTGATAGGGGATGAATGTGTTAGAAAAACAGAAGACCATCTTTAGGTTATTACCCTCATAACACTGAATTCCATTCACACATTGCAAGTCAAATATTGAACACAAACTGTACACACATGAATGGGATTATGAACAACCTAAAACCATAAATACAATTTAGCATCACGACCCCGGCAGTTTATGTATGCCAGACAATGTACAGATAAAACACAGTTGGGTCTCTTTTTCTCTGAACAGCACCAGCTCACAGACAAAATATCCCTTGCAACTTCTAATTTTGCTTGTATCACTCTGCTAATGACTCAAGAAAGTGTTTCAATTTCCCTTACGTAGAAAAGAAATGTTTGATTGAAACAATTTTCAAAATGAAATAATTGAGCAATCTTCTTTGAGCAATCGTCATCTTTAAAATCCACAAGCGCATTCATTGTTTGTACCACTAGGGGGAAGTGATTGTCACTGCTTTTTCTACACTATTAGGTATTATAAATACTCGTTGGAAATCCAATCTTCCTTCGACTGTGATGTTCACATTGTGGAACAATTTAATAGAAAATTAATGCAGCCCATAATTTATATGTGTTATTAAATATGGAACACAGAAAAAAGCTCCCTTCATAGCGGCTAGATTAAGGCAATGTAAGAATTAATTATTAATGCAGAAAATTGGCTTCAGCCAAATCAGACTGAGAACTTGTCATGCATGGCAACAGATCAGTGCAAGGTTGATGAGACGGGTGAGTTTCCCCATGATACAGTTGGGATGCTGTAGCTATTAGAGAATTCTAATTCTTTCATTCATTTAGTTTCTTGTTCAAAACAAGGTTGGTTACAATCCACCTGTACAATTCCTGTTCAGGACCTGGTACCTTGAACACATAGCCTTCTCACATAATAGTAACAGTATGATGAAGACACATTCAGTCTTCAGCTGTCTGGGGGTGCCATCCATCTGATGAACAAGACCAAGAAAAATAAACCGCCAACGTTTCATACCAATGAATTATACCTTTCTTTCACTTTCCAAATTACAAAAGCAGTCAACACACTTTGTATTATTTTTGTGCATTTGTATTCTGC
>NC_045173.1:4055341-4057841 GCF_900700415.2 Clupea harengus
CACACACACACACACTTGGGTAATGTATTAATGAAGAGAGGTGATGCTTTAATTAGTAGAATACAATGGCAGTACTAACACACAAGCCTAGAACTATTTTAATGCTAATATGCTAATTAGTGGTATGTATGTGAAACATTGTTTATGTGTATTTAGTACCATCTCCCACCATCCCCCAACACACACACACTCCTTGACATAGATGTGCTTAGAGTATGTACATTCATGAGCATGTGTGTCTGTCCATGCATTCATGCATTCATGCATGAGTGTGTGTGTGTGTGTGTGTGTGTGTGTGTGTGTGTGTGTGATTGTACCTCTAGGGCAGCAGATGGCTGGTCTTTGCTTACACTGGGCATACGCACACAGCATTAGAATGCAGAGCCATCTCACCCGCTGTGTGACTACCACCGCAAGATGTGTGTGTGTGTGTGTGTGGTGTGTGTGTGTGTGTGTGTGTGTGTGTGTGTGTGTGTGTGTGTGTGTGTGTGTGTGTCTGTCTGTCTGTCTGTCTGTCTGTATATATGAATGAGTGGATCTGTGTGCATTAGTTCTCTGGGCTTGGCTGGCTGTTAAAAAGCCATCACTGTTTTTTTATAAAGGCAAAAATCTTCCCTCAGTCACGGGACACTCAAACCACCAAATACCTGCAGGGATACCATCCTGCACACACACACACACACACACACACACACACACACACACACACACACACACACACACACACACACACAGACACACAGACACAGACACACACACACACACACACACACACACACACACACACACTCACACACACACACTCACACACACACACACACACACACACACACAGACACACAGACACACACACACACACACACACACAGACACACACACACACACACACACACACACACACATATACTCTCTAGACTACAGCTAAAAGGCTGTCCATGCACCTTTAGGCAGTAGAGGCTCTTTTCTTCATAGTGAGAGAGAATGAGACACTGAGGGACAGAGACAGATAGAGAGGGAGAGAGAGAGAGAGAGAGAGAGAGAGGGAGATAAAGCATGCCTGTATGCGTGCCCCACACACTATTCGCCCCTGGGCTGCGTTTCATTCTGGGCTGAAATGCTTTTGTTACGACTCGCTCTGGCTTTTTACGTCTCCTCCTCTCCTCTCTGGTTCTCGACCAGGTTCTTTGACCTCTTTATCAATCTTTCAACAATGTACTTAAAGACTGCTCACTTCTCTCTCTTCACTCCACCTCTGCCTTCACTTTCTCTTCTGCTCTCAGCTTCCCCCGTCACCCTTTCTTTCTTTCAGTCGCTCTGTCATTCTCCTCTTTCTTTCAAATCATTATTGTTTTTTTAATCAGGCCTTTTTGTGTAAATAAGCATAAATGATTATCTGCAGGAGGCCCATCTGTGTGTGTCTGTGTGTGACAATCTGTGTCTGCTTGCTGTGTGTGCGAGTGCGTAATCATTCATGTATGAGTGTGTATATTTGTTTGTTAATGTGTTTGTGTGTACACGCTTGTGTGTGTGTGCGGGCGTGTGCGTGCATCAGGTCAGTGAATACCCTTAGGAAAGGCTGATAGTGTTAGTAATAGGGTGACCGCTGATTGGCCTGATTCTAATGTGCTCAGACACGACAGACACCGCCTGTCACTCTTAATGCAGGACTGACAGCTGTATGTGTGTGTGTGTGTGCGTGTATGTGTGTGTGTGTGTGTGTGTGTGGGACAGGTATGCACATCTGTGTAACCATTTGTGTGTTTGTGTGTGTGTGCCAGCTAATCAGTCCAGACAGGTGTTACTGTGTGTGTCTGTGTGTGTGTGTGTCTGTGTGTGTGTGTGTGTCTGTGTGTGTCTGTGTGTGTCTGTGGTGTGTGTGTGTCTGTGTGTGTCTGTGTGTGTGTGTGTGTGTGTGTGTGTGATTTCCTCTTATCCTCATTCCTTCTGAATAATTTATGCATTTCCGATGCTCCCGCCGCTACTTAAATGCCAGCTAATATCCAGCCAGGCAATCGCAAATATGTGTGTCAGTTTTCATCCCATACAGACATCTGTCTGTGAAGATAGGTCTGTTGCATGTGCTAAAAGTGTATAGCACTATTCACAGTAGTGTCTGGGTACATGTTCACTAACTGTGGTCTCTCTCTCTCTCTCTCTCTCTCTCTCTCTCTCTCCCTTTGCATGCTCCTATTTGCTGGTTGGACTTGGAAAATTCAGGTAAGTGCCTATTGCTCTCTCTTTTTGTCCTTGTATATGTGTGTGTGTGTGTGTGTGTGTGTGTGTGTGTGTGTGTGTGTGTGTGTGTGTGTTTCCCTGTAGGGTATGGGCCTATTAATGTCTTTGATGGAATAAGCTTCTTTATTCACTGATGGATTTTGCATTGTTGTGATTCAAGCTGGGGCCTGAAGCATCTTGTGTTTAGTGAGGTGCTCTCTGCAGCATTACCAATGAAAGGGATGAAAGGGGGTGTGTGTGTGTGTGTGTGTGTGTGTGTCTGTGT
>NC_045173.1:4060341-4070341 GCF_900700415.2 Clupea harengus
AAAAGAGAGTAAAAGTGACTGTAGGATAGCTGGTCTTTGGGGAAATGAAATGCATGTTCTGTGTCTCTCCCACTCTCAGTAGGAGAAGGATGGATGTTCAGATAGCAAACACAATCATGGATTTCCATTAGAATGTCAACAAATAATATCAACATCCCAAATGCTCAGTGCAGCATGAAATTCATACCCTGCTCTTCTATCTATAATACAAATACACACACACACACCCCACACACCCACACACACACACACACACACACACACACACACACACACACACACACACACACACACACACACACACACAGTTATCTGCTGGTGTTTTTTTCTTTGGTCTGAGCTCTATGATTGCTGTTAAAGCTGGCAAAGAATCAGCTGCCAGAATAAATCTCTGTTCTGTCTGTGTGGATGGAGAGGAAGATGTAGAAGAGGATGAATAAATCTCTGTTCTGTCTGTGTGGATGGAGAGGAAGATGTAGAAGAGGATGCCCTGTTCTCTAGGAGACAGAAGAGATAAAGAGATAAAGAGATAAAGAGATAAAGAGATACTCCAGTGGGGAGAGAGACACAGACCAAAGAGAAAGAACTAATAGAGATGTTTACTGTGCTTTTCAGAAGCAAATGTATGATGGATGAGAGGAAAGCTATCGCTCCTCTCCACCGCTGCAATGGAAGCCTGTTTGACTGGCGGTGACGCCATAGAGAATCTACTGCAGTGGCATGTTTCATTCTCTAAATGATGCTCTATTATCTTTGGGCTGAACTACTCACGCTATAGCAATTAACTGACAAATTGGCCAGTAGAAGTATGAGCTCCTTATGTGTGTATATTACTGAGTGTGTGTGTGTGTGTGTGTGTGTGTGTGTGTGTGTGTGTGTGTGTGTGTGTGTGTGTGTGTGTGTGTGTGTGTTGAAATATACCTGTGGCTGTGTATGTGTGTTATGCAATGCAGCACAAAAAAGAATCGTGACATTTTTACACTCATTACCCTACCCCCAGCTGAGGCCACCCCTTCATTGATACATTGGATAACATGCTGTGTTTATTCAGGCTGTTTGTGTGTTTGTGTGTTTGTGTGTTTGTGTGTGTGTGTGTGTGTGTGTGTGTGGGTGGGTGGCGTGATGGATGAACGAACGAACAGAGGCACAGACACACAGTGAAATTCCTCTCACTATCCCTACTGCCTGACTTGGAAACCAGACATGACAGAGTACGGTGGCCCACAGGGGCCAAATGAGGCATGAATAATTTAGCGCTTAACCTTGGCCAGCAAAATGACTTCATTCAAATCAATAGAGCTGTTTCAAATCCGGTTGCTACTCAAGGAGGAAGACACAGAAAGGCAGCTCCACAGTGTGTGTGTGTGTGTGTGTGTGTGTGTGTTGTGTTGTGTGTGTGTGTGTGTGTGTGTGTGTGTGTGTGTGTGTGCGCGCGCGCCTCTAAATCATCCCTCACACAGCTCTCCAGCAGTCATAAGATATATCCATTACCCATCTCCCATGAGGGTCCAGCCCTGCTCCCCACTGTCCTGTATCGGTCATGTTATACAGGAGCCTGAGTCTGTTATGGTAGCGTCACACTGCACTTTAATATGCATTACATCCCCCTCGTGTCTGTGTCACAGTGCAGTCTGCCCTGGGCCTGCAGGCCTCATTAAGATGGCCCTGGATGATATACAGTATCAGTTACTCTGCAGTGGGGGGGGGGGGGTGGACAGACAGACGTGTGCCATGTTAATCCATTCAGGATAATTTGTTCAGGTTAAAAAAGCTACATGTCACCATTAATGCCAGCAGATGGCATTCACATTTAACTCTGAAACCACAGACCACAGGCCTGTGTGTGTGTGTGTGTGTGTGTGTGTGTGTGTGTGTGTGAGAGCGAGTGTGTGCCTGTGTTACTGTGTGCCAGTGAAACTTTCTGTGGGAATTGTCTCGGACTGCATCATGTAAAATGATTCCACTTCCCTACCCATGATGCAACAGTCAGATCCAATCCACAGAGTTCACCGTGGCGACAGGTCATTTTCAGAATAAGATCATCTTCACATCTCTCTCTCTCTCTCTGTGTGTGTGTGAGAGAGAGATAAAGGCAATTGAAATACAGATGCGTGTGTGTGTCACTTGTCGAGCTGGTGTGTGTCGAGCAGCAGGTGGAAACAGTGTTTGTTTGTTAGTGTGTGTGTGTGACACTATATGTCTGTGTGTGTGTGTGCACATGCATGCGTGTGTGTGTTGGGGGGAGGGGGGGTTTGGGCAGAGACTTGTGTTCTTTGTATGGACCATGCTCATGAGTAGCAGTAGATGTCTTGAGCTGGGTAACTGTGAGATATGGAGCAGTAGATGTCTTGAGCTGGTAACTGATATATGGAGCAGTAGATGTCTTGAGCTGGTAACTGATATATGGAGCAGTAGATGTCTTGAGCTGGTAACTGATATATGGAGCAGTAGATGTCTTGAGCTGGGTAACTGTGAGATATGGAGCAGTAGATGTCTTGAGCTGGGTAACTGATATATGGAGCAGTAGATGTCTTGAGCTGGGTAACTGTGTGATATGGAGCAGTAGATGTCTTGAGCTGGGTAACTGTGTGATATGGAGTAAATATTGAAGGGACCCTCTGAGGACACGATGTGAATGTTTGTGTTGCCGAGGTGGCCTATCGGTGCACGCTGTTTTATGGGAGCAAACAAAGGCTTTTTGTAATTCTGTTCAACCTGCGTACACTTCCATTGAGAAAGCCTGAAGCAATACAATAACGTAATTCATTTTACCACAGGGTGTATCTGCAGTGGGTGTGTGTCTGCGTCTGGGTGTGTCCGTCCGTGTGTGTGTGCGTGGCACATGTGTGTTCTAGGCCTCGCTGCACACTGAGTGTATTGTGTCATGCTCAGTGGGGTAGGCTGTGGTCGTGTGGTTTTACTTATGAAGTGTACAGCATTGTAGTAACATAATTACCTTTAGCATCAGCGGAACGAATGCTGGAGAATGACTTTTTCCACTGCCTCATGTGGTTGTCTTTATCTGTGTGTGTGTGTGTGTGTGTGTGTGTGTGTGTGTCTGTGTGTGTGTGTGTGTCTGTGTGTGTATGTGTGTTTGTGTGTGTGTGTGTGTGTGTGTGTGTGTGCAGTCTGTTTCGATGCACAGTCATAGTAACATACACACTAAGACAAGAAGGACGTATTAGATTGAGAAGTGTGTGTGCATGGATGTGTGTGTGTGCGTTACTCTGTCTGGGAGAGGTTTTTATGGCCTAAACAGAGCTGTGTTTAAAAAAGTTTTGGGTTTTTCCAAGTCATTCTGTCTTCTCTGTGGTGTGTTTGTTTAGTGGGGTTGTGGGGGTATTTCCCTGGGCTCTCTCTGGTGTCTTTGTCCCTCTCAGACAGCCTGTTAATTGCAGCTGATTTGCGCTCCAAATGATCTCATTTATGCCTGTGTTTACCTGGCTGAGCGCGCCAGGAGGCTCCCGCTCCGGCTGCTGCCTCTTCATTACTGGGGTTGAGCTCCTCTGTGACCCCAACAGATACTTTCAAAAGAATTTAAGTGAAAAAGAAGAGAAGAGAAGAGGACAACACACACACACACACACACACACACACACACACACACACACACACACACACACACACACACACACACACACACATAGACATTCACACACAAACACACACACAAGTTAGAGAAAAACTCAGAACAAAGTTCCAGTCAGATAACAAACATCATTAGTACCTTATCTTTAAGAGGCGATGTTCACTAACCTCTGATCCTTTAACCCAAGATGTGGTGTGAAAATGAGGATGTTAGTGCGTTTCTGTGTGTTTGTTTGTGTGTGTGTGTGTGTGTGTGTGTGTGTGTGTTTGTGTGTGTGTGTGTGTGTGTGTGTGTGTGTGTGTGTGTGTGTGTGTTTGTGCATGTGTGTGATTTTGTGTGTGTATTTGTGCCTGTGTGTGTGAGCATAATTCTCACATGCAAGGCCTTGTTAACCTGCTGCAGCCACATGGTGCGTTCCATTTGAACTAAGAAGTCGGAATTTCAGAGTTCCCAGTTGGAAATTTCAACTGGAACGCCCCTTGAAGTCAGATTTCCAACTCGAAAAGTCAGACGAACCTCATCAACCCTATTTCAGAATCCAAGATGGCTGCTGTTTGCATCAACAAAAGTAAAAGCTGTAGTAATATACTGTTTATGATCACTTCTGTCTTATTTGTGTCTCATTAAATCAGTAGTACACACAGTACTGTCCAACGTCTATCTGTGGACATGTTGATACGGCAAAATACCACGTAACTGGTATTGCCAACAGCCATCGACAACTGGTATTGCTAACAATTGTCAACAATGGTTGATTTTCACAAAACACGTCATGGTCCCAAGTCCCAAGTCAATGATAATAAATAAATCCATAAATCAGGTTGGGGTAGATGAGGTAATTTAGCTGAAGCTCTTAGATGCCATTATTCATCAAGCTCTCTGTTGAACTCATTGAACTGCTGAATAACTTTGGTAAAGTGGTGTTTAAAGGTGATGCTCTTGTGTTTGTTATGCAGGACCCCTTTGTAATGACACCTGACGTAAAGGCACTGGAGCAGTTATGGATGGGGGCACATAATAGCGCCGTAGCGGAGAAGCTAGTTTAATGGCCCATTAAAATGGATTCCGGGTGCCAGAGACTTGCTATTGCTATGAATCCAATTTCCATAAAGAATGTTAATCAAATATACTTCATTTGACATGGCTAAAATTTCATCAGAGGGAGAAAAAAAAAAAGGCCACAATGCTGACTGTAAAACCAGCCACTGTTCTATCTCATGGATATATCAGATGTGAAGGATTTATAAAGTGACAGTAAGTAGCTTACTGACTCCTAGTAAATCTTTAAAGAACTCAGGTCCAGGAAAGTGCTCCCAGCACATGGACCCGTGAGGTGCCGTTCCACTCCAGCCCAAGGCAGGCTGCATGTGAAATATGGGGTGTTGCAGAAGGCTGGTCAGAGCGGCTGCAGACCCAGACTGCGGTTTCTGTCCGACAGCAGTATGAGCCATAATCCCAATTACCAGTGGAACAAACTTCATGTTTAACAGGCAGCGCAGCAAGAATAACAGGATCCATTCGGTGCAGGTTCAGTGAGCTACTGATCCAGTCAAAACCACAGTCAAGGATGAGTGTGCGTGTTTGTCATGGTCGCTATTGGTGTTTTCACAAGCATGTGGGTGCCTTTGTGTGTGAAACTGTGTATAATGTTAATGAAAGCCTGTGCTAATGTGTGTGTTGTGTGTGTGTGTGTGTGTGTGTGTCAAGTGGTCATGTGTGAGCGAGAGCCTATGTGAGTATGTGAATGGCTCTGTATATTGCTGATCGCTAGGCAGTAAATTATGGAAGGAAATCCTTGTCCGATGCATGAAATTCCCTCTGGCAGCCTGTGTTTTTGTCAGAACCCACAGTCATCTCCGTCTCTCCCACACACACTCTGTGGCCACTCTCTGTGTGTGTGTTTGTGTGTGCCTCACCCTGTCTTTCTGGTCAATGTTGGGCAGATGCCTCTTTTTTTTTTTTTTTAAATGAACTTCATTTCCTTTGGATGGCCTCAAGTTTGTGCATGTCCAACACTGGTGGTTGTCTGGGACTGCTCTTTGATTCCTCTATGAGACCACAATCATTGTGTCTCCCTGGTTACAGTGAGTATTATAGGACTCACAACTGGCCTTTGATGCAGAGCCTGGTCTGTTCATAAATATTTATGCCATTGCATGGAATGATGAGGAAATGATTTCTGGAATTTTCCGTGTGAAGTTTTTCACTGTCTTTCTCAGGGAGTTTCAGTAGATGAACATATTACATGGAAATGATTTCCCTCGGGCTTTGCCCATGACATCTCAACTCAAGGCCTGATGCTTCTGTTCCATCGAAATAGTGATTTAGTGGAACAAGATTGAAAAATGATTGAGAATTTGGCTGGGAAATATTCTAATCATGGCCTGCCTTCCACTTTTGTTTTACACTTGTGCATCTCCTCATAACTGCCTGTGTGACCATGTATGTATGTGTGTTTGTGTGTGTGTGTGTGTGTGTGTGTGTGTGTGTTTGTGTGTTTGTGTGTGTGTGTGTGTGTGTGTGTTTGTGTGTGTGTGTGTGTGTGTTTTATTACCCATCCTAAATCCAGGGAGTTAGTAAAAGCATGTGTGCCCTTTGTGGTATTCGGCCACTGTTAGGACAGAGAGAGAAAGTGTGTGTTTGTGTGTGTGTGTGTGTGTGTGTGTGTGTGTGTGTGTGTGTGTGTGTGTGTTTGTTTGTCTGTGTGTGTGTGTGCATATACCTCAGCCACAGCCACAAACATAGACCTATATTACATTGGTTAGTTTTATTTTACATTCACACCTATCACCTGGACACACACAGCTATGCATGCCCAATCTAACATTCCACAGCCAAATGCAAGTTGAAAGACAGACCAACGGAGAGATAGATAAATAAAGAGAGAGAGAGAGAGGAGGGGATTGTGTGTGTCAGTATTCTGTAACAGCTGTGTGTCGCATTAACACTCCTTTGTGTTCTCTCCGCCTCACACTCCTCCTCTCTCCCCTCTGTTCTCATCCCTTCTTCCCAAAGATCAATCCATTTTTTCTGTCCCCTTTCTTCTGTCTCTCCCTCTCTCTCTCTCTGTCTCTCCTTCTGCGAGACATGCACAGTCAAGTGATTGAATTCACTCAGAAAATACATTCCTCTCGCATTCTTCCTCTCTGTCTCTCTCTCGTTCCCCTCTATCTCACAGAGAATGCTGTTGTTCCATATCTCCACATCACGCTGTTCCCACACTTCTGTGCCGGAGCTCAGTGTCTCTTTTGTGCTTTGTCACTGTTGGCTCGAATTGTGTCGAGTCATGCTCAAATGTCAGGCATAGATCATGCTGTGTTCCTCTCACAGGCTCTCATTTTCTCATTAACGGTGAGCAGTCTCATGCAAGCCCCTCACACAACCAGTCCACAGGACCACAGGATTGTGTGTGTGTGTGTTCTGTGTCTGTCTGTGTCTGTGTTGTGTGTGTGTGTGTGTGTGTGTGTGTGTGGAAGGAGAGTTCAGTAGTTGTAAATCAAGGACAGTGCTGAGTTGATATGCCTCTTTGTGTGTGTGTGTGTGTGTGTGTGTGTGTGTGTTGTGTGTGTCCTGACTGGTATGGACAGATGGTTGTAGACAGCTGGGACTATCACAAGTGCTTGAGACTTGAGGCTGGCCTGCGTGAAAGAAAACATTGACGGCTCTGAAAGTATTTGAACAGGAATATTTAAGTTTGTCTCCAACTGCCAGAAGGAATGCAGATCTGGCTAACAACGAGGACAAGAGACCAGAAACATCTTGAAGAGATTTGAGAGAGAGAGAGAAGGAGAGAGAGAGAGAGAGAGAGAGAGAGAGAGAGAGGAGAAAGAAAGAGAGTGCGCGAGAGAGAGAGAGACAGACAGACAGACATAGACAGACAGACAGACAGACATCTCCTGTATGTTCCCCCATCAGCTATCCGCACACGTCAGTAAGCATGTGTCGGTGTCTGTAGATAGCTTGTTCATGCCGACACTTGCTGATATTACCAAACATTACAGCTATTCACACATGCACACGGCCACACACCATTTTCCATGTGTCTGACCTCATGCTGGCCGCTTTACCAGCTCTCTATTTTAGTTGGTATAAATACATTTGCTATCACTGATTCCATGATTCACACACCTATTTCTGTCACTGCAATTGTTTAGTCTGGTCTGTCTCCTTGTGGCCTTAAAATAGTGGCTCCGTTTATTTAGTGTGGCTTTGAAGTGGACTTGTGGTTTTGCGTAGGGCTGGTAAAATCAGAGAATTATTGGCTAAGCCTTGTGTTTTGAATTAAATTGTGCAAATATATCTGATGCCATCTCTCACTCAGTGTGTGTGAGTGGGTGTGTGAGGGAGTGTGTGAGTGTGTGAGTGTGTGAGTGTGTGTGTGTGTGTGTGTGTGTGTGCGTGTGTGTGTGTGTGTTTGTGTGTGTGTGTGTGTGTGCTTGTTGTGGTGGCACAGTGCTTAGGCATAGCAAAGGACGGAGGGATCCCTCATGAATGTAAACACCTCCATAATGAGCCCAGGGGAGAGTGGTGGAAAGCCGATCCAATCTGACTCCACACCTGTCAGCCAAGCCACCAAATACACACTGGCCCGAGATAGCACAGCATGTTTTCCTAACCACACACTCCAACACATACTCCGCGCAGAGGGCAGCAACTCTTCACACATCATTACAAAACTCACTGGGTGTAGAAACGGATGGACGGGTGATTAGTTGTGAGGTTGAGAGACGGGAAGACTTCAGGGAAGCCAGGGGAGCGCCAGTGACCTCTGAATGTCCCCTCTGATTGAAGGTCAGTGCCTCCAGCCACAGCCACAGCCACAGCCCTCATCCACCAGAAGGCTACACTGAGTCTGGATCAGCTGCACCTGTAATCTTCGGGCCAGGGATTACAGATAAACCATGTGCAGTTGCTGATTGAACTTTATCACACACACACAGTCACACTCAATGACACATACACACACACACACACAGAGAGAGAGAGAGAGAGAGAGAGAGAGAGAGAGAGAGAGAGATGGTGTTTACAAACTCAACCAGTGCATTAAGTATGAGCAAGTGTTGTATGTTTTTGACAGTAGGGTGAAGGGACAGATCTTGTTTCAGTGGTTTGCAGTTGGTCTGATCTGATAGGCTTGTATTTAATTTGTGTATTGTCAGCTACGCAATGCTCTCTGAGAACTTTAGTGGTCACTGAGTCCTCCTCAATTTATCATGAAAAGTGTCACTAATTTAACCGAGTCCAATTAATCTCCCTGACGTCCGATGACTCAATCTATATATCCACCCCACCACTGGGTTTCAATCAATTCTACGGGGCTTGATGGGACGCATGTGTTAGTGACTCCAACACGCAGGGAGGAACAAGCAAGGGTAAAGGAACAATTGACCAATAAAAAAGGCATTATACGTAGCTGTCTTAAACACGCGATGCAAACCAGGGCTAACATAAAACTAGCACATGGATTTCCCTGGCAACGTCTTCAAGTGCACCTCAAACGATTTCCCTGGCAGGACAAGAAGTCTGTCGACCGGCCCTGATAACACTGGATTAAATGAAAACGATCCGTTCAGGTTGGAAGTGTTTTGCTTTGTCCCGCTATCCACCGGGGGGATCAAAACGTGTCGGAGGCGCGTTTTCCGCGGATCAAACGCATGCGTCCTTATCGCCATGCACCGCTTGATAGCATTGTTTACTTTGTGTAAGATTAACAGTGCATTCTGAAAGAACAGATGTAGCGGACTATCGGGGCGAGACTATACTAGGCGCGTACACACGATATGATCTGCAACGAGTCGGTCCCCACTCCAGACCCCTAATCGCACTGTTTGCTTTTGGTACTCTTTAGTCCTCATTTACACAAGGCCAAGTCTCTGCGGTTTCACTCCTCTTCAAAGGCCTGATTTTGCGATAGGGAAATCGTGTGCTGTTAAACTGTTGGAATAATTACAATCGGAAGGTGGTTGTGCGGGGGGAGGGTGCACGTGTATGGATGAGTGTCCCTGTGGTGCCTACTCTCTGTATGCTATGTGTTTGCATTTAAGTTTGCACTTGTGTGTGTATGTGTGCGCAGATTTGTGTGTGTGTATGTATGAGTAATGGCAGTGTGTATGGAAAGCAGCAGAAAGATAGGTACATTACTCATGATCAGCGCAGCAGCCTTAGAGGCCCTGTACTGAAATCTAATTACCAAATATTATGAATGAAACACAATCTGGAGGCTTAGCAGGGGTTTTGGCTTCCTAATTGCAGTTGTTCAATTTAACTTGCCTCCATTTTAATTTCTCTTGATAGTTCTAAATTCTCAAGGAAACGGAGAGGCCTATTTTCAGCCATTCTGCAGGAGTAATTACCTAAGTAAACAGTTTAAATCAAGTTATATTTTTAGACTGAAAGAGGAATGGGTACCTG
>NC_045173.1:4075341-4080341 GCF_900700415.2 Clupea harengus
CATGTACACACAGACACACACACACAGACACACAGACACACACTCACACACACACACACACACACACACACACACACACACACACACACACACACACACACACCTACCCACACTCACGTAGACACACCCACACTTCATGTTCTGTGTCCTCTTAGCTTGCTGTGTATGGCCAGCTGTTTACTAGTGCTCAGTCCTCCGCTAACACAGAAGGGGTTTTGAGTTGCAGAGCTTGTGTTTACATTATGGTGCACTCACATGCACTTTACATTCCTCCTCCATGCATGAGTATACCCTGGCAAACTTTAGCATAATCTAATAACAGACCTTTCAAATGCAATTGAGCCCCACGCCACAGGGATGACTGAATTTGATTAAGGGTAATCGACATACCTTTCGGTGACACTCGTTGCAGTCAATACTATAAAGACCTCACAGAATGAGTTTGGACTTTCATTTCGTAACTATTCTCTCATTGGAGAGTGCCATTTGGGGATCAGGTATGTGAGTCCAGAATGTTTATTTGGTCTCATCGTTACACTGGTCTAAATTCTGTGAGTATTCTCATACTCTCTGTCTTGCTCTGTGTGTGTGCGTATGCATGCATGCAGGTGTGGGTGGGTGGGTGGGTGTGTGTGTGTGTGTGTGTGTGTGTGTGTGTGTGTGTGTGTGTGTGTGTGTGTGTGTGTGTGTGTGTGTGTGTGTGTGTGTGTGTGTGTGTGTGTGTGTGTGTGTGTGTGAGAGAAGAGAGAGATTGGTAATTGTGGGTGTGTGTAGGTAATATCCGGAGACCTGTTGTGTTTGAAACTCAGAGGATGTCTCTGGAGTTTTCTGCTCTGATGGATTTAACCTGCATGAAAGGAGTCTCAGCCAGCTATACAGCCTATACACATTCCATCTGTCAGAAACACACACACACACACACACACACACACACACACACACACACACACACACACACACACCACATACACATAAACACACACACACACACACACACACACACCACATACACATAAACACACACACACACACACACACACACACACACACACACACACACACCACATACACACACACGCGCACACACACACACACACACACACACACACACACACAACACACACACACACACACACCACACACACACACACACCACATACACATACACCACACACACACACACACACACACACACACACACACACATACACACACACACACACCACATACACACACACACACACACACACACACACACAACATACACATACACACACACACACCACACACACACACACCACACACACACACCACATACACACACACACACTCACACATACACACACACACAAAATAAAGGAAAATATGCATATACACAGATGCAGACACTCACACAAAGGTCTAAAGAAAACTGAATTGTGTGTCCTTTTTTTTTGTGTGTGTGTGTGTTCTGGGCTGGGACTCTGCTATATCCCAGAATCCCCCTGGGCTGTGTGGGAGTGTAAAGTCACCCCTAGGGAAGGTCATCACTCATTGATCTTCCTCCTGTATGCTGAGGAAGACTTTAGTGAATTAAACTGTTCTTATTTGTTCCACAAAAATCAATTCGGTCTTCGTGTGTGTCTCGTGTCTGCGAGTGAGAGAGAGAGAGAGAGAGAGAGAGAGAGTTTGTGCTGGCATGGCATAACCCCAGAGAGCGTGGCCAAAAAAGAGTCGGTCCCCAGCCCAGCCATCAGTATGTATTATTGAAGCAGACGAGGCTACAGGCACACCGCGCCAGAGTGGGGATGTGAGGGTGAACCAGGGCGAGAACGGAGAGAGACACGGAGAGAGAAGGAGAGTGAAGCCAAAGAAAGGGTTTATTAGGGGAAGAGCTGAAGATGGAGTCCTCTCTCTCTCTCTCTCTATCTCCCTCTCTCTCTCCCCCTCTCTCTCTCTCTCTCTGTGTATATCTGTATATCCATCTTGAGCTGGAGGTGATATTAGCTGACAGTGTTATAGGTCCTTTGAGAGAGGGGAGACACCTGAGTGGGCATTTCATTTGTTAAACAGCAACATTATATGTGTGTGTGTGTGTGTGTGTGTGTGTGTGTGTGTGTGTGTGTGTGTGTGTCTTCTCTGGAGGTTGGGGTGTATCTTGTTCTGCAGGGGTATGTAAATGTCTGTTCGACTTTTCTCCTAGTGTTTGTGTGTCTGCACGGGTATTAATTGCACATCGGTGCGTGCGTGCGTGCGAATGTCTGTGTATATATATATATACAACCATAAAACAGTCCTGTTTCCTGTGGGCCTTTTTTACCATCATAGATTCCGCTAGGATTTGTTAGTTTGTGTGTATGTGTGTTTGTGTGTTTGAGTCTGCTTGCGTGTGTGTCTGTTTGAGTGTGCTTGCGTGTGTGTGTGTGTGTGTGTGTGTGGGTGTGTTTGAGTGTGTGTGTTTGTGTGTGTTTCATGCAACATAATAGGGGTATAAGTGAAATGAACTAATAATCACCGGAGTTCAATTAAATAGTCATTTCACATTTCACAACACACACACACACACACACACACACACACACACACTTCTCATCCACACCTTGTCCCTTCACCTTCTTCCTGACTCTGTGAGTGGATGCGATTGGCCCCCTCCCTCCCTTCCCCCAGCCCCCTGAGGCCCATCCATCACAGAGATCCCTGCCTCTGACACTTAGCAATGATAGCTGGCCAGAATAAATCAAACATATTTACTGCTCTGCTCTGCATTCCCAACCCAGGCCCCTGCATGTGAAATCTCTATATTTCACCACGCCTCAGTCCTCAGCGTGTCTCACTATGCATCACGCACACAGCCCCCTCATGCTCAGCATCCACCAGCCTGATGCGTCCTGCTTTTTTGCAGTTTGGGGTTGGATGGGGGACTCATGTACTGTAAATAATGAAATTCTTTGAGGACTTGCCTTTGACACTCTTTTGTCTGTCGCCGGTGGAGAGAAGGGTGGGACAGGTGTGTGTGCGGCGGGTTTCGGCTTAAATCAAGTTGCTATAACAACGAGCAGGGGGATCGTTTTTCATGGGGTGGGCGTGAGATTTATAGCGGAGGGCTGGCGCAGTCATATTCTATTTGCCAGATTACTTAAAGTGCCGGGAAAATAAGATTAAGCCACAGAGGAGCCTCTCACTCCTTCTGATGCTCACATTCATCATGGAGCTATGAGCAGGTGTGTGTACTTACCTGTGTGTGTGTGTGTGTGTGTGTGTGTGTGTGTGTGTGTGTGTGTGTGTGTGTGTGTGTGTGTGTGTATCAGAGGAAGCTATAAATGAGTATGTATGCGTTTCCAGTAAATGTGTGTGAAATCATCATTTTGTGTGTGTGTGTGACGTTTATGGGAGTTATGTTGTGTGTATTTTGTGTTTTGTTTGTGCGTGTATGGTACAATGTCAGACCAAAGAGAAAAGAAGAAGATTAAAGCTGGGCTCACTTACATGTTGTACCTCTGAAGCACTCCTCTCTTGTGGTCTTTACTTCAGACTGTAGTTCAGTGTGTGTGTGTGTGTGTGTGTATATGTGTGTGTGTGTGTGTGTGTGTGTGTGTGTTGTCCTCTGTTGGTGTTGGTAATCACTGTGTTTTAAGTGGCATATGCTCTCTTTTTGTTTTTCAGAGATCTTAGTGAGAATCAAATCCAGGGCATCCCAAGGAAAGCTTTCAGAGGGGCAGTGGAGATCAAAAATTTGTGAGTCCTCTTTCTCTCTCTCTCTCTCTCTCTCTCTCTCGCTCTCTCTTACACGCACACACACACACACACACACACACACATCTGGACTGATTTAATTTATCTTTGTGAGAGAGGGATACGGGGTGAAGGTTGTTGTTTCATAGACAGTTGATAGATTGATTCTTGTTGACTGTTGAAGGTTAGCTGGACTCACAGCCTTTAGTTGCATATTAGATTAATGTTTTGGATATGTCTGCCCTTGAGAAGACCCAGTATTACTCTCTTTTAAAACTGTTTTAGGACTGTTAAAATCTGACTGCTTAAAGTAGTAGTTAAAGAGTAGTTAACTGTGCTGTATCAGGTGAACTCTAATGTAGTTAAAGAGTAGTTTACTGTGCTGTAACAGGTGAACTCTAATGTAGTTAACTGTGCTGTAACAGGTGAACTCTAATGTAGTTTACTGTGCTGTATCAGGTGAACTCTAATGTAGTTAACTGTGCTGTAACAGGTGAACTCTAATGTAGTTTACTGTGCTGTAACAGGTGAACTCTAATGTAGTTAACTGTGCTGTATCAGGTGAACTCTAATGTAGTTTACTGTGCTGTATAAGGTAAACTCTAATGTAGTTTACTGTGCTGTATAAGGTAAACTCTAATGTAGTTTACTGTGCTGTATAAGGTAAACTCTAATGTAGTTTACTGTGCTGTATAAGGTAAACTCTAATGTAGTTTACTGTGCTGTAACAGGTGAACTCTAATGTAGTTTACTGTGCTGTAACAGGTGAACTCTAATGTAGTTAAAGAGTAGTTTACTGTGCTGTAACAGGTGAACTCTAATGTAGTTAAAGAGTAGTTTACTGTGCTGTAACAGGTGAACTCTAATGTAGTTTACTGTGCTGTAACAGGTGAACTCTAATGTAGTTTGGAAGAAGACAGTAATGGACCTGAAAAGGAAATCATGATTTGCATGCGACAGCTTTCAGAGTTTCATCAGTGGTGCTTCTGTTAGTAGTAATGATATAATGATATACTTTTATTCATAATTCACATAAGTCACACAAGGATACCATCCCAGGAAGCATAGAATTGCACTGGTCATTCATAAAAACACACAATCTTTTTAAAAACATCATTAAAAAGAAAGAAACAATACACATCTTTGTAAGTGTTCAGAATATCACGCCGTAGTACGGAGATGGTGGGTTTTTGAGTTGGCTTTTAAATATGGAAACACTTAAATATGGAAATGGAGGAGCAGGCAAGAGGCCCGTGGGGCGGAGTGTTCTGGAGCTCCGGTCCTGCAGC
>NC_045173.1:4085341-4095341 GCF_900700415.2 Clupea harengus
CTCTCTCTCTCCTCTCTCTCTCTCTCTCTCTCTCTCTCTCTCTCCTCCCCTCCTCTCCTCTCCTCTCCTCCCGCCGGTGTTCCCGGGGAGCAGGCAGCTGGATTACAACCAGATCAGCTGCATCGAGGATGGAGCGTTCCGAGCGCTGCGCGACCTGGAAGTGCTGTGAGTATGAGAACCTTCGATTTCCTCCTGAACGCACACAGACTGTTGCAGGTCACCAGTGTAGACCTGCTGTCAAAGGCAATGTTTTTAGAAACACAATGTATTTTTTGCATGTCCTTTTGAAGATTATACTGTTTATAGTGAAAGAGTCCACTGGTCTTTGCTTTGATGCAAAACCTAATGGCACACATTTGGTTGATTATAGAAGGTTGTAAAATAATCTGGTTTACATATTTGAATTTTTAATTGATATATATATTTCATATATATATATATACGCAGTATATGTACATATATACTGTCCTAAATTATAGCCCCCAATGAGAGACAATGTCTGAGAAGTCTGAAAATCATTAATATTGTAAGGAGGATAAAAATAAAGAAAATAGATTATTATAATTTTTGTCCTACTCCAAGGTGCAATTTAGATCTTGAAATGTTATAAAGTCTCATAGTCAAGCTGTAGTCTTGTGATATTTTATCATGTTAGTGCTCTTCCACCCCATCCTCTTCCTCAGTCTACCCTTATTGCCCTCATACCCCACCATGCTTCAGTAGATTGGTCCTTATGGCCATGCTGGACTCTAGTGTGTAATGAGATCAGAATAGATTACGGAAACACTCTGGACTGCACACTGTAAGTGGATTATGCATCTGGGTCTTAATGTCTGTCCGGGAGCCACCCTACCACGCGCAGAGAAAGATAAAGAGAGAGAGAGAGAGAGAGAGAGAGAGAGAGAGAGAGAGAGAGAGAGAGAGAGAGAGAGAGAGAGAGAGAGAGAGAGAGAGAGAGACACATCCACTCATGTAAATCAGAGCTAATACACACACACTGCAGAGATGCACATGACACATACACACACTTGCACACTCTCTCTGTCCCCCAGATTAAGTGGTAATTCGGCACTGCCTTTGTTATGGTGATTCAGACTGAATGGAGCATATTTTACTGATATGCTTTTACACTGGAAGACATGATCTCATTTTACACCATGCAGAGAGAGGGGGAGAAGGCCAATCACTGCAGCATGGCATAGTGCCCTATTATGTATAAAATAAAAAATGTGTTTGAGAGTTTATCACCCAGAGCTAAGCAGCCTGTAGATCTCTCTCTCTCTATCTCTCTCTCTCTCTCTCCCTCTCTCTCTCTCTCTCTCTCGCCCTCTATCTCTCTGCAGTACTGCAGCAATCCTAAGAAAAGTATCCCCCTCCATGGTCACATCCCCCTTCTTTATGAAAATAGAAAATGAACATTTCCTGCTCTTAAACTGCCCATGCTCATAACTGTGCAATAAAATATTTCTTCCATTGGCCTGATCATGGGAGTCTCATTGCATGCTCTTTATTTTAATTAAATCCTAATCTTAATGACCATTTAACTGCACTCATATTGGGCAAAGGAATATATTTGGATGTGCCAGTATATTTTTTTCTTTTCCCATTTTTGGAATTGATATGGCTGAGCAAATTTGCTGAGCAGAAAAAATGCAATCTTCCTTTGTACTGTTTTCCTCAAATATACATACAGTTAGTATTGGACTTGAAATCAAATTAAACCGTATTTGTCATGTTGGAGAGGATGAGCAGCATTTAAGATATTCTATTATTCTTTAAGGACATGATGTTTCAGAAGAAAATGAGTATATTTGAAATCTTGTGCAAGAAATTAAAATGTTTCTTTTTCGTTCTCTCTTTTCCTTCTTTCTATTTTTCCCACAGCACACTCAACAACAACAACATCACTCGTTTGTCTGTGGCCAGTTTTAATCACATGCCCAAGCTCAGAACATTGTAAGTATCCACTCTATCCATTTCCATTTCTACAGATGCACTTAAACACAAGATTCATTTTGGGGGTCTATTTCCTCATTTGTAGAGAGAGGATTTGAGTTCTTTCCCCCCCCCATGGTGGTCCGATCTCCATTCAGGATCATGACGTAGACCTTTCTGTATGAGGCGCTTCCTCTGCATCTCACAGCCCTTAGACCGACGCAGGCATCTCCGCTCTCCTAACTCTCCTGGATGATGAATGTGTTTCTGTCCTAGGGTGGGCAGGGGTCATGTGTGTTGTAAATGTGAGCGCGCAGATATATCATAATTAGCCATTAGCCTGCGCAGCGCCTGTGTCAGGCTAATGAGAGATCAGCATTCAGCCCCTGCTCCATGCTTCAGTGGCCAGAGCCTTGATTGGGTTAGGATTGAGTGGAGCATCGCAGAAATCCTGAAATGACATTAGTCTGAAGGGGATGGGGGGGAAGGGGGGATTGGGAGGAGGAGGGGGGGAGACGCAGAGAGAGCAAAAGAGAGAGAGGGAGTGGAAACGGAGAGAGGGAAGGAGAGAGAGTAAGAGATGGATCGATACAAATAGTAATGATGAGTTTGTGCGATCCTATGTGTCTTGTTCTTTGCTTGGTTAACTGAGAGGAGAGGAGCTCTGAGATGGCCAGTAATGGCTCAGAGATGGGGCTGGTGGCTCCTGCTCTGAGATGGCCAGTAATGGCTCGTCTGTTCACAGTGACTGAGAGAGCCATGTTCCAGCCTCAGTCACGCAAACACGCATCAGCCCTCCTCTCCCCTCCCCTCCTCTCCTCTCCTCTCCTCTCATCCGCACACTCCTCTCCACCCAGTTCTTCCCTTCTCACTCACTTTTACCGATTTGTCTTTGTTCTTTTTCTTTTATCTGTCCATCGCTCCCTTACCCTCCATCACTCATGTATTCTACCTCCACCCATCCCTCCTTTTCTCTTCACTTCCTTTAAACACCATCCCTCCATTTCCTCCACTCTCTTAGGCATCCCCTTTCTTTCTCTGTGTGTGTGTGTGTGTGGATGTGTTTTCAGCGGCACCTAATGCCCTCCATGTCAGTGGTGTGTGGCTGGCTGTCTATGCCCGCTTTAACCCCCTTGCACAGTGGGCAGTGTTGTCTTTGTGTGCCCTGGCTGACTCTGGGTATTAGTATTGTGCTCCTGTCGTCCGCGCCTCTCTGGGTGTGTTGGAGCACTCACTCCATCTTGGTGGGATTGTGCCATAGGAAATGAATGTGGGGCATTAGGCAGACTCAGTGCTCGTTATGGAAGATGCTGACCGCTCAGAAACGGCCCCCGGAGAGCGTTTAAAGAGAGAAATCAGCTCCTCAGTGCTGCGTGCCAGATGAATCTATCACAACGGCTGCAGATAAGAGTCCCCCCTCCTCTCCCCTGCTTATTAAAGACAGGTTACACAGCTCTGTGCTAACTACACCACCCTTCGCTGTGAGCTACCTCACTCCTCAGAGCTGAGCTGTGATTATGGACTAGCTGTGTAGCTGAATGGAACGAGGTGACAGTTGGAGGTGGGTGTGGGGTGGGGTGGGGTGGGTTTGTGGGGGGTTTAATATGTTGATTGGAAAAGGCAAGCCGGCGCATTTAAACTGGACATGGACTACAAATCCCACTGGCACAAAATGGTCCACTTCATTTGTCTTGCTTTGTAAAGTTCATTTTGAGATGCACTTTGCTTATGGGCCTCTTTGACAGATAAAATAGATTTAGACAAAGCAAGACAAATGAAGGGCTGGGAGCCTATTTCTCTGAGTAACTACCCTGCTCTTTTTCTGGAAAGTACTTACATGATGAGCAGATTCAAATTGCTCGGAATTGTTGATGGTTCTGTGTGTGTATGGGGGGGGGCATATATATACACACACAGAGTTTAAAGTTTTAGACATTGCGTGAATGCATGCCTAGTGCATTGTGTTAAATTGTGTTGCGTTGCACTGCGTTGCGTTGGGTTGTGTTGCGTTGCGTTGGGTTGTGTTGCGTTGCGTTGGGTTGTGTGGTGTGGTGTTGTGTTACGTTGCTGACCACAGGTAGGCAGGTGTGTGTGTGTGCTAGAGGACTGAGGTGGGCGAGAGTGTAGATTAGTGAGGCGGAGAGCAGGATTGATTTTGTGTCTTGGCGCTCTGTGTTCATTAATTAATCTCCTACTGTGATAGCCCATCGACGACGCCAGGCTTTAACCACTGTGCACTGGACTGTAACACACACCTACACACATTCACACAGGGATCATCCCTACCAACCACTCACACTCACTCACACCAGCACACACACACACACACACACACACACACAGTAGTTGGTTCACTCTTGCCACATCTTACACTTTCATATTGACTCACACCAATACACACAACCACACACACACACACACACACACACACACACACACACACACACACACACACACACACACACACACACACACACACACCTAAAGTACATAAATTGATGTATTGATTCCTCATTAACTAACCCTAGCCAGTGCCTCCCCAAGGCTTCCCTACTTTTTCACCTATATTGATTATTTCTCTCTTTCTCGCGCTCCCTCCCTCCCCTCCCTCCCTCCCTCTCTCCCTCTCTCCCCCTCTCTCTCTCTCCAGTCGCCTCCACTCCAATCACCTGATATGTGACTGCCATGTAGCCTGGCTGTCAGAGTGGCTGAGGCAGCGCCCTCGACTGGGCCTCTACACGCAGTGCATGGGCCCTCCCCACCTCAGGGGCCACAACGTGGCTGAGGTGCAGAAGAAAGAGTTTGTTTGCACCGGTAAGACACACACACACACACACACACACACACACACACACACCCACCCCCCCCCCCACACACACACACACACACACACTCACACATATAAAAGATCATCCCTATTCTCATCTTCAACCTGTAAATGTTTATTTTTGTCTCTGTGTTTAAATTGTTTTTTTTTACTTTGTCAATCTGAAAGTGTGTTTTGTTCTGCCAGCAAAGCTTGAAATGAGAGTGATTGGCAGAGAAGGAAATTACATGAACATTTACTACTTTGCCAATCAGTTGCTTTTTATACCGGATGTGTTTATGTGTGTGTGTGTGTGTGTGTGTGTGTGTGTGTGTGTGTGTGTGTGTGTGTGTGTGTGTGTGTGTGTGTGTGTGTGTGTGTGTGTTTGCGTGTGTGTGTGTGTGTGTGTGTTTGCGTGTGTTTATGCAGTCATACCGTTGTATTCTTTTTGCTCTTTCATTTCGCTCAATTGCTTTTTCTCTCACTGCTGTCATTATTACTCCCCCGCATTGAAGATGAGGACGAAGGCAAGTGGTGCTTCAAATTTCTGCTTAATTAATCGCTCATCATATCTCCACTTCTTGTTAATGAGTGATTGTGCCGGTCACATGCACATGTTGGCCTGTTTACTGGTCTTGCTAAACAGCTTTCAATTGGGAAATTCTCTTTTGGTCTCTTTCATCTTTCACTGAACTCAGCTCCTGAAGATGGAAGGTATTCATTAATTCTCTCTCCTTCCCTGTCACTCTCTCTCTCCCTCTCTCTCTCTCTCTCTCTGTCTCTCACTCTCACTCTCTATCTATCCATCTATCCATCTATCTCTCTATCTATCTATCTATCTATCTCAGGGCATCAGTCGTCTGCGTCCTGTAGTGTATTGCAGTGTCCAGACTCCTGTACGTGCAGTAATAACATAGTGGACTGCAGAGGGAAGGGGCTGGCCGAGATCCCCACCAACCTACCGGAGACCATCACAGAGATGTGAGTTGATTACTCTCTCTGTCCCTCTCTCTCACACACACACACACACACACACACACACACACACACACACACACACACACACACACACACACACACACACACACACAGACACACACAATTCGATCAGAAAGATGAATTAATGCTGCCACACACATGCTCATTCCCCTTCATCTATTTCTCTCCCTCACACATGAACTGGAAGGACTATCTGAAATGACGGCCCTGACATCTAGTCAGGCCTCATACTTTCATAATAAATCAAATAATATCCATGCTGTATGTCTGCATGGTCAATCATGGTAAAAAAGTCATCATGGTCAATCTTGGTAAACATTATCTAAAACCTATATGTCTGCTGTTAAGTGCTTCTGAGTGATCCTCATGAATACTTGAACTAGAAATTAGTTAATTTGTTTTATGAATGCAAGGGTTTTCCATATGAATGCAAGGGTTTTCCACAAAGCTTTTAATAATCTGGTTAGCATAGCATAGCATTTTTCCTTATAGGTGAGTAGAAATGTCTTCGAATGACATTTCCAGCCTGGTGCAAAAGCTCATTCTATCTCTTTAATGTGTTAATAAGCCACATTGCCATGTGTGTACAGAGATACAGCTGTGTGTGTGTGCATGTGTGCGTGTGTGCGTGTGTGCGTGTGTGCGTGTGTGCGTGCGTGCGTGCGTGCGTGCGTGTGTGTGTGTGTGCGTCTGTGCGTGTGTGTGTGTGTGTGATGGAAACTGGATTTCTGTCCGCTCGTATCCCTTGCTTAAGGCATTAGTAAAAAGCCCGGCATCTGAGCACAGCCCTGTGAAATAAGAGAAGCTACTGAGGCTGATAATATGCCCATCTCTCTATCTCTCTCTCTCTCTCCCTCTCTCTCTCTCTCTCTCCCCTCTCTCTCCCTCTCTCTTTGTCTTTCTCTTTCTCTGCTGATGACTGAAGGCAGCCGATCTCTCTCTCTCTCTCTCTCTCTCTCTCTTTCTCTGCTGATGATTGAAGGTGAAGTGAGAGATATGCCACCCTTCAAACTCACACAAGCATTTCAAACTTCAAACTTCCCACCTGGAACTTTCTGCCAAAATATGCTAAACTCGTTCCGTGAGGCCTATTCATCAATGGCAGGTTCATCTAGGTTTCGTACTTACACAACAGTTATACAGGAATGGGTGTAATTTCTGAGCGAACTGTTATTGTTCCTCCGTAAAGCCAAGTCTGTAATGAGAGCCAGGCAGCAGATGCTCTCCGGCTCGCTGGCCGCCGTCAGCGCTGGGGCGTTCTCCCAGAGTTCAGCCCCGTGCTCCCCACTCCACATCTGACTACCAGCGAGGAGCAGGCTCCACCCTGTACTGTAGGTATCCTGTGAGTGAGCCTTGCGTTGCTGAACACTCGACTGACTACGTTATGAGCATGCTGGGTTGATTCTCCGTTTTGGAATACGTGAGTTATGATTTGTGTTTTCTGAGAGATGCTTACCTGGCAACTGCCAGGACTCACAGCTGACCTCTCTCTCTATGAATGTAAGCAGTAAACAGTGGTATTCCCTCTGCAGGGGCTTAGATCGTGTTGGTGATGTGCCCGGCTAAGTCAGCGTAGCACATTCAATGGTTGTGCTCAAATCCCAGCTTTGTGCTCCGGTCATGTATGGAGCTTCAGTGTGGAAATCAATTGAGTTTATGAATGGAGTGTGTGACTGCCCAACCAGGGAACAGAGGGTAGCGGATAGTAACCCCACAGCTCACACACACAGGCACACACACACACACACACACACACACACACACACACACACACACACACACACACTTATTCACATGCAACCGTATACAACAGCACTTACAGACAAGAGTGCCAGAGTAAACTCACATTTATCTCTTAACACATTAGCACTCATTTTCCTCCCTGTAGCCTGAGCCATCATTGGTGTCTAAAGGAGACCTGTATGTATTTGTCTCTGTGTGAATGTGTGTGTGTGTGTGTGTGTGTGTGTACGTTTGTGTGTGTCTACGTTCTGTTTGGCAGATGAATGAGGTGATCTCATTTGGCTGACAGTGAATGGAGTTGTGCTGTCTGAAAGACAGAAAGATGGAGGAACAGAGAGAGAGAGCGAAAAAGAGAAAGAGAGAGCGATTTCCCCGCTCCCCCCTTCGCAGGAGGCTTTTTGTCAGAAGAAACATAGATATGCCACTGTGTGACAGAGGTCAGAGTGTGTGTGTGTGTGTTCATCTTTAGGACATAGTTCTTGTGGCAGCATATGCATTTGCATTTGAATATAAGCAAGTGTGTGTTTGCTAAAGCGTCTGAAAACTGCTGAGATGGTGTGTGTCTGTGTGTGTGTGTGTGTGTGTGTGTGTGTGTGTGTACCCGGTGCCCAACAGAGGAAGAGAAGTAAAGGCTGAATTGAGACGTCAGGCCTCTTCATGGTCACGGCCCATCCTTTAATGCTCTAAGAAAGCCTGGACCAGATGAGCATGGCTGCAGTACCCTGCTGTAAGAAAGCCTGGAGCAGAGAGCATGGCTGCAGTACCCTGCTGTAAGAAAGCCTGGAGCAGAGAGCACGGCTGCAGTACCCTGCTGTAAACCTAAGGCCTGTGGAATGTGCCTTTGTGCTCATGGACATCAGCCCACTGCGTGTAAATACTGGAGAGTCCTCAATGTCACGCTCTTTACTCAGTTACTCACTCAGACATCTGTACTGGGGGTGTTAGCTTTGCCCCCGTAGCATCTCGCGGATGCTAACAGTGTTGCCTGTGCGCCGTGAAGCGCTCAGAGTAATGTTATGAATTAAAGCTCTTTAGTAGAGTCCACTTTGGATGTTTGGAGTTTGGTGGATTTTCCCATTGCTCTGTCCAAGCCTTTG
Source organism: Clupea harengus (assembly GCF_900700415.2). Lineage (NCBI taxonomy): Eukaryota > Metazoa > Chordata > Actinopteri > Clupeiformes > Clupeidae > Clupea > Clupea harengus. Next base: position 4,093,922 of record NC_045173.1, read on the forward strand.
TTTAGGCCAATTATGCCCTTTTTGGACTGCATGCTTTTGTTCCAACCCGTAGCATGTGAAGCGGGCACGGCTGCCTTTGATGCTGGGGACTTCAGAGGGAGGGAGAGGTGTTGGTTTGTGCGTCGTGTGGGCGGTTTGGTTACTGATGTTTATTTGTTTAGAGATCTGATGGGGTGCCAGTGCGCCCGTAATTAGATCATTCACGGAACAGTTGCGTTGGGCTGGCACTGGGCGACGGCCCCTGATGCTGGGCAGATAAGCACAAGCACATAAACACACTATACACACACTGCACACACACACACACACACACACACACACACACACACACACACACACACACACACACGCAGGGCAGTGGGACGGGCATCAGAGGCCTGCTGCCCTGTTGGTGTTGGCACGGTGGATCAAAGGAGTTGTGGATGGTGGTGTTTTTCCTTCCTGGAAGTGGCCAGAGAAGGATCTGGGAAAAGCTGTTTGAACACAGCAGCAACACGGAGCCCTCTTATCTCCCTCCCTCTCTCTCTCTCTCCCTCTCTCCCTCCCTCTCTCTCTCTCTCTCTCCCTCTCTCTCTTCTTTCTGTCTACCTCTATGTTTTCAACTACACCCCCCTTTAAAATCCTCATGTCTCTTCTGCTGCTTGGCTGTTTGTCTTTACCCATCATCGCCTAAGCTACTTTACTCCCCTCACTCTCTCTTTCTCCTTCTCCCTCCCTCTCTTGTCTGGCTGAGAGCCACTGGTGCTGTCCTAACTTTATCTGTAATGGACACTCCTAATGGCTCCCCTTTTTCCCAGTACTGGCACCTGGCATCATTTATTGCTAGAGGGAAACAAGGGAACGGCGTTGTTTTCTGCCTGCAGTGACCTTAACCTTGCGGCAGAGAGGGAAAGCTCTCCGCAACATCTGTCACCTCTTCAAGGCCCCCGGCCCTGAGCTACGAGCCCCGTCTAAGTGCTGATTCTGCCCAGCCAGTCTGGAATGGGTTCAGCCTCCCCAAGCCCCCACCACCCTCCCGAGGTGTAGCGAACATAACGGATGAGTTTCCTTTAAAAGACATCTAACTGTATTTACTGGGTCTATCCTGGTTTAATGACACCGTGGAGAATGCTTTACAGCCTGCATCTATTTCAGCCTTATCTTTTTGAGGTGGAGGCGGTAATAGGGATGTTGCTCGGCTGTCTGTGCCGTTTTTAGTGAACGTGGTGAGCCAATGAGGCCCTCTCTGCAGATGCCCCGCGATCATAAAAAAGCGTTGATGGCGTTCCTGGTGGTGTGATCGCCGTGGAGATGTCTGGTGTTTATCTGCCCTCAGTGCACAAACGTCATCTGGCAGGGGGGCTGCCGGGGCCTCCCGCTGATGCTGCCGTAAAAACACTCCCAAAGTCCTCATGCCAAGTGTGCTTCTAAACTGATCCAT
>NC_045173.1:4100341-4105341 GCF_900700415.2 Clupea harengus
CACACTCACACACACACACATGCCCTCCTCCTCTCCTCACACAAACCTTTTTTTTTGCGTGCTCTTAGTTGTGTTTTCTCTGTGTCTTCTCCTGTGTAGCTAAAGAGCAGTATTTAATCCCAGGTATGTGGATAAGGTGTGCTACATTGCTTACAAGCTAGTGTCCTCACCTGCCCTCTATCACACAAACACACACACACACACTCACACACACACACACACACACACACACACACACTCAGAGATAGCACTGTGCATGATGTCAGGCCTGGCTGGACTGTTTGATTTGGATTCAGCCTGGCTTTGATACTCAGAAATGTATTCACTCTGCATGCGGCTGTGTGTTCTCTCAAGAGTGTATACAGTGTGTGTGTGTGTGTGTGTGTGTGTGTGTGTGTGTGTGTGTGTGTGTGTATGTGTGTGTGAAGGCTGGAGTGATTGTCAAGGATTATTTTGCCAGGCGTGTCGGGTGTGTCTTCTCAAACCAAGGGATGTCTCCTTCTCTCACAGAGCACCAGAGGGGGAGATTACTAACCAAACGTGTGTGTGTGGGGTCATACGTGTGTGTGGTCTGCCAGTGTGTGTGTGTGTGTGTGTGTGTGTGTGTGTGTGTGTAATGAGGTGTGTTGTGCTTGAACCTGTGCCACTGAATAGCAGATAGAGTATATTATCACAGCCCACACACAGGAGAACTGGAAGAGCATATGCCCCAACAGGCTTTCGCTAGTCTGTCTCTGTGCACCTATAACTTCCTGTCAACCATGTCACACATGGTCACACCACATCACATTACATCACATCATATGTAGTGCATTGCAGGTGAGGCTGTTGAGTCCAGACAGCAGTTTCAGGCCCGTCTCACTTTGATGATGTAAGTCTTAAAAGAAGCCTTGAACTATTCAAGTAATAGGCCCGTCTCACTTTGATGATGTAAGTCTTAAATGAAGGGTTGAACTATTCAAGCAATAGGTCAGTCTCATTTTGATGATGTAAGTCTTAAATGAAGCCTTGAACTATTCAACGGCCCCATTCAGATACTCTTATTTGCTCAGGAAGGTTTCTAACTGATTGAAATGACCCAGAAGTATGTAAATAACAGCCATGATCAGAGCTGGTGTAATTCTCTAAAGGAAAGGTGATTCCTTCAGTCAACAACGGAGCAGAATTAGTAGCATAATGTAAGTGCAGATTCTCTTAGCACCGCGCTTGTCTTTTCCTAAGTCCTTATGAATTCTACTGCACACTTTTCCTTGACCTCATCACGTTTTCCATCGAGGAAAAGAGGAAAAGTGGTTAGGAAAAGACGATAGGACGGACTATCGGACTGCAGCCAAGCAATAGGCCAGTTTTTACTCTGATGATGTAAGTCTTAAATGAAGGGTTTAACTATGCAAGCAATAGGTCCGTCTCTCTTTGATGATGTAAGTCTTAAATGAAGGGTTGAACTATGCAAGCAATAGGTCCGTCTCTCTTTGATGATGTAAGTCTTAAATGAAGGCTTGAACTGCTGTCTTCTCTCCTCTCCTGACACTCAGACACTCGCAAAGGGATCCACCACCTCGCCTGTAAGTAACTGTAACCACAGTAATGCCCACAGCGTTTGTCCCCCATACCCGCCTGCAAGTCTCAACTCTGACCCCCCATGTCTTCACCCACCTCTGTTTGAAAAGAGCCAATCACAGAGCAGGAAGAGTCAAATCTGTGCCACATGCTGATATGAAAGTGTTATGTTGCACCACAACAGTTTCATTGTATGCTTTAAGTTGTGACAGGAATTTGTACATCATGTTTGTGTGACCGTGACCTTAATGTGTGTTTGAGTTTGTGTGTGTGTGTGTGTGTGTGTGGTCTGTGTAGTTTAGGATGTCAATTAGTCATTAGTTTGTATGTACATGTTTGTTGCAAAAGCACGGTACTTCTCTTGGACAAAAGAAACAAATGCCGCTTCAGCTGCTGCAATGTTCCTGCCACAAACTGATCCTGATCGCGTAGAGCTCCTACGCTTTCATTTGGCTTTCACTCTCTCTCCTTCTCTCTTTCTCTCTTTCTTTCCTCTTTCAATCTCCTTCTCAGCTTCTCTCTCTCTCTCCTTCTCTCTTTCTCTCTTTCTTTGTCTTTCTTTCCTCTTTCAATCTCCCTCTCAGCTTCTCTCTCTCTCTCTCTCTCCTTCTCTCTTTCTCCCTTTCTTTGTCTTTCTTTCCTCTTTCATTCACCCTCTCAGCTCTCTCTCTCTCTCTCTTCTCTCTCTCTCTCTCTCTCCTGGTAGAGGTAACCCCTCCTGTTGTTCTCCCTCTGCTCCTGCTCTCCTCTCTTCTGGTCCTTGTGTGGTAGTAGCTGGCTGGCTGGCGAGTGCCCTGCCCTGCCCTCCTCCTGCCCTCCTCCTCCTGCGCCTCCTCCTCCTGCTCACCCCTCTCCCTCTGGCCTAGTGGAGGAGATTCAGCAGGGTTTTCCTTTGTGCTTGATCTAACCATGTGATGGCAAGGTCTGACTAAAACATGGTTCCGTCAAGCACCATGGAAGGTCTTGCAGCATCCTACAAGCATGGCAAGCCACAAGAGATAGTCTCTGTGTGTCTTTGTTTGTTTGTTTGTGTGCGTGTGTGTGTGTGTGTGTGTGTGTGTGTGTGTGTGTGTGTGTGTGTGTGTGTGTGTGTGTTTGTGAGTGTGTGAGAGAGAGAGAGCTGAAGTAGTGTCATGTTGATGTACCCTATGTGTTTATTTCTGTAAATGTAGTTGCATTTACTGATGTTGAGTGTGTGCGAGAGTTTTGATGTCAATGTCAGTTTGTACTGTATGTGTGCATTAATATAGTATTAGAGTGTGTGTGTGTGTTTGTGGTAAAATATGAAGAGTTTGTTTTTGCTGTGTGAGGTCTGGTAGCAGTGGCTGAGTTTCCTCTGCTGTAGTTCCCATGTTAACCTCTGACCCTCTGATGGCCCTCAACCTCCTCAATGTTCCTCCAACATGCCACATTTACAGCATGGGGCTTCTCCTCCTCCTCCTTCTCCTTCTCCTTCTCCTTCTCCTTCTCCTTCTCCTTCTCCTTCTCCTCCTCCTTCTCCTCCTCGTTCTTCTCCTCCTCCTCCTCTCTCTTTGTGTGTCTGTCTGTCTCAGTCTCAGTCTCACTGTCTCTCTGCTGGTCTGATGGCTGTGCTGTGCTTGTGCTGTGTGTAGGTGCTGAGGACTACCGCTCTAAGCTGGGGGGAGACTGCTTCGCTGACCTGGCCTGCCCAGAGAAGTGCCGCTGTGAGGGCACCACGGTCGACTGCTCCGGCCAGAAGCTCACCAAGATCCCTGACCATATACCTCAATATACCACGGAGCTGTAAGTGCACACACACACACACACACACACACATGCATAAACACACACACACAGACAACTTGGAGGATTGGACTGTTGATATACTCTCTCTCTCTCTCTTCTGAAGGCGCTTGAACAACAATGAGTTCACAGTCCTCGAGGCCACAGGAATCTTCAAGAAACTTCCCCAGCTCCGCAAAATGTAAGGCTTTTGCATTTATACCATCCCTCACACACACACACACACACACACACACACACACACACACACACACACACACACACACACGCACACACGCACAAACACACTTCTATTTGTTAAGAAATGTATATTGTCCTCTAAAGATGTCTGTAATGCTGTACCTGTGTGTCCTTGTGTTTGTGCAGTAATCTCAGTAACAATAAGGTCACAGACATTGAGGAGGGCACGTTTGAAGGAGCCAATGGGGTTAATGAGCTCATCCTCACCAGCAACCGCCTGGAGAACGTTCACTCCCGCATGCTGAAAGGCCTGAGTGGCCTACGGACACTGTAAGCACCCACCCCCGCCCCCCAAGGCCACCCCCCCCACACACACAGATAGAGGGAGAGGGAAGAGATGCAGGTTCAAAAAGGTTACATTCACATACATACACCAGTTTGCTGCATATGTATATCTCCTTGCTCTCACTGTAAATCCTTGCAAATTCAAATGAGGCACATATGCATCTCTCCACTGGTGTGTATTCACTCGTGTGTGTGTGTGTGTGTGTGTGTGTGTGTGTGTGTGTGTGTGTATATGGTAGAATGTGTGTAACTGCAGTAGTTAGCATTTAAATGTCAGAGGCATACATCAGAGCAGAGTTGAGTGTTCAAGCAGATAGGTCAGGGTGTGCATATTTCCCCTGCGTTCACTGGGTTGGCACCAGATTAGTTCTGTGTGTTTTTAATGACTGTAAATGAATGTGAGACTGAGATTGCGGAATAACTGTGTGTACCTTTGTGTCTGCTGGTATGGGATATATTGGTCATATAACGGGTGAATGTGTGTGTGTGTGTGTGTGTGTGTGTGTGTGTGTATGTGCAGGATGCTGAGGAGTAACAAGATCAGCTGTGTGAGTAACGGCAGCTTCACGGGGCTGAGTTCAGTGCGACTCCTCTCTCTCTATGACAACCAGATCACCACCATGTCGCCAGGGGCCTTCGACACCCTCCACTCTCTCTCCACACTGTGAGTCATGAGGAGGTGGAACATCTCTCTCTTTTACTCCTCTTTTATGCCCTCTCTCACTCCTTTCATCCCTCTCTCACTCCTTTCATCCCCCTACTACACTCTTCTTTCTCTGCAGCGCGTCTCTTTCATGATCATTCTGTGCATTTCTCTTTCCTTCTATATTTTAACAGAGAAGTTGAAATTAAGGACGTACGTTATTGTATATTATTAACCTTAATGACTTCCTAAAGCTAAAACCTCTGTAAAGTTTACCGTCATTCGCAAATGTTAAGTGAACATGACACAATATGATTGTTCAACACAAAAGTTAGCTGCTAACAATGAAAAACATGCTATAGTGGTGCAGAGATGAACATTATTTCTGAGTTGGCAGGCTTTGCTGTTCTGTTTCAGTTGGCCATTTCTGCCCTTTTTGCCCCCACGTCTGGGGTGGTTCTGCACGCTGTGTGTCTCTGGCCTCACAACTAACTCCCTCTCTTGACTC
>NC_045173.1:4117841-4177841 GCF_900700415.2 Clupea harengus
CGCACATTTGTGTTTTCTCAGTAACGCTAGTTATCCGTTGCAATAATGCAAGGAGAGATATGCATGCACACACATAATATAACACACATCTGATGAACTCTCTGTGTCCTGTTCTTACCATCAGGTGTATCCATGGCACGTGTTTGCCCATAAACTCATACTCCTACAGCTGCCGCTGCCAGCCTGGCTTCGCTGGTGTGCTGTGCGACGAGGAGGAGGTGTTCAGCCCCTGCCAGTCGCTCAAGTGTAAGCATGGCACGTGCCGCGTGTCTGGACTGGGCAAACCTTACTGCGAGTGCAACGCCGGCTACTCTGGAGAGAGCTGCGACAGAGGTATATGACAGAGACCATTCCTTTCACCGCTTTCTCTTTGGTTGGTGTGAACGCTACATGGGCTTTTGGTCTTAAGGTTCCACAACATACCGGATTTACAAACAGTGCGTCAATTAAAAAAATCAGTCCTTAATGAACCACAATAATTGTAGTGTAACTCTGTAATGACATATAAAGCTAATCTATACATGGGTGGATACATATATGTACTCCTACAAAGAGTAACTGACAACAGTACAGTGCCTGCTGATGATAATGCTCTTGTGCTAATAACCTGTCTTTAACACTGCATGTGAAATTAACTGGAAAGGCTTCGTCTTTAGCGCTGTGAATAGATATGTGTTTGGCCTGTGTTGTTGTGGTTGTTTGTCTGTGACTAACTCTACTAATGCTGTGCTGCTCTCTGCCCTCTGCTCTGTGCTCTCTGCCCTGTGCCCTGTGCTCTCTGCCCTGTGCCAAGCTTCCTCTGAGCCTCCTGAGAGTGACACTCAGGGCCAGCAGGTGAGAAAACACACTAGACAAGAGAAAGGAACCAGGGACGGAGATATGCAATTTCTCTTCTTTTTCCAATCTTCAAGGATTTAGAATCAAATCCTTAGTCTTTCCTCTCTGAACGTTTCTTCACCTAAACACCGGGTTACCTTGGTAACAATTGTATTAGGCCATACTCAAACAGCTATGAAGGGAGCCAATCAGCTCAGGGCCTTAATCTTTTTCTCCCTTTTTGCTCCTCTGTTGCTTTCTCTCATTCTCTACTCTCACTCTTTCCCTCTCAACACCCCCCACCCCCACCCCACAACCTTCCTCCTTCTCTCCCTCCTCTACCTCCTCCTGCAGAAGTGGCATGTCGAGGCGAACGGGTCCGAGATCACTACCAGAGGCAGCAGGGCTATGCGGCGTGCCAGACCACGGAGAAGGTCTCCCGGCTAGAGTGCCGGGGCAGCTGTGGGGGGGGGCAGTGCTGCGGCCCGCTCCGCAGCAAGCGGCGGAAATACTCCTTCGAGTGCACCGACGGCTCCTCCTTTGTCCAGGAGGTGGAGAAAGTGGTCAAGTGTGGTTGTACCAAATGTCCAACCTAGAGAGCCCCCCCCCTCCCCCACCCCCACCCCCAAAATCCACCTCTCACCCTCTTCTGTCTACCGCCCACCCCCTCCCCCCCTCCCCAACCCTGCACCACCTCCTGTCCAAATCTCCTCTTCTTTTGGAGTTACACGCCCCCTTTCTTTTTGTTTTGTTTCATTTTTTTGTGTCATTTTGGTTTTTTTTATGTACATTTTTTTCGTTATGCCGGACTAATGTATGCTTCCATAGTGGAGTTGTTGAATTATTGTAAAATACAGAACAAACTTATTTTTTATTAAGAAGCGGAGAAAAACAAAAAGACAAAAAATAGAGTTGACTGTTATTTTTATTCTTCGTTTGCCATCCCTCTAGGAACTGTGACCTTTGTTTGTTTGTTTTTGGGTTTTTTTGGTCTCATTTTTCTGTTCCCATGAACACTTGAGTAGCAGACAGTGAGCTACAATGGCAGGCAGGAGCTCTGTACTGTCTTCTCTGTTCTCATGGATGGCTTTCATAAGGACATTAGAGGATAGACTCTTTCCGTTCTGACACACAGGACAGCAAAGCAAGATGGCGGATGAACACCATCACCACAGAGATGATTCGCCAAAGCTTAAAAAACATGGACAGCTGTCCTAAAGACTCACGCAATGTCATGGTGTTACAGTCTATCACGCACATGCACAAACACACACACTCATTCAAACACACACACACACACACACAGACATACACACTCATACTCAGATTCTCTCTCCCAAACCCATATCATTTTTTCCACATGTTTGCATTGTAAACACACTCACACAAAGAAAAAAAAACATGTAAAGATCCTTGTCTCCAGTATTACTGTGGAACTATGGTGTTGGGGGATTGCAGGGTAGGTGGGAAGGTATACCAGGGTTACAGTACTGAACAATATGTTGGATTCATATCATTTGTCATTATAATGTCTCTGTTGGCACACCATATCACTCACGTGTATTTATTGTATCAAAAAACTTTTACAGTACTTATTCAGTAGATCTTCCCCATGTATTGCAGCTCGAATCTCTTAATATATATTAATTTATATTGTCCTTCTGTTATGATTGAATTAAACATAATATCCTGTCGGGTAGTTTGACTAACATTTGCGTCCTTCTCAGTCGAGAGGTTGTTTGACCACTGAGACTATTGTATTTTACCAGAAAACCTTGGTGACATTTTAATCTTCAAATGTGAAGTGAAAGCATTGTATATTTTTGTCAAATCACCTGAAACTTTGTACTGTGCCAGAGATGATCTTTATATTAGAGTTTCAATGTATAGTTCAATTTCCCCTCGTATTTTACATAGAGTCAAAACCGTGTTTAGAAAGAAATAAAATAAACTTAGAATACGTAAAAATCTTTTAAATAATGTTCTACTCTAAGATGATCCTTTTTAACAAAATACTGTGACTTTTTCTAAACAAAACTACTTTGTTATCCCTTTTGTTTCTGACGTTAACATGTTGCTGCTAAATTTGTTTTGTAGACTTGGATGATAATCTGTGCCGTAGTGGACAGTGTGCCGCGGTAAAGCGGAACGCGTCGTATTACCAAGAAAAATAAAGCTGTCCCTCCCCGTAGACTGTGTTCCATCCGTACCCAGACTAATGTCAGTCCCAATACTGATGTTTGTTTAATAAACACGATATTTACCTCACCTGTTTTTCTCGTCTCTGTATGTGCCAGCATCCGGACCTACCTGCAGGCGCTGCTCCACATTATACTATCATGCTACAGAGTCTGTAGAACAGACGCCGTAGTGTTTCTCGTGACGCCGCTAATCTCTACAATGTCATTCATGAGTGACATACCGTTCTAGTAACTCAAGTCATGTTAGAATTATTAAAAGGATTTATTTTAAGATGGACTCATGTATAAAGATGGATCTGGTTCACGAAGAGAGCAGGACAAGACCGGGTTGGTAAAGGATTGGTAATGCTGTCCCAGACCTCACTGACATTCCGAGTTTGTATATATTTTTTTGTCTTTTCCATAACTTAATGGCGCTATTTATGAAAATGTCCGTAATTAAATGTTTTAGATGAGAACTAGCTGGGAGGAATGTTTGTGTTGGACAGGGAAGCGTCCAACGTGGACCTTTGTTGCCGTATAATGTAGCTTCATGAGGTAGCCTCATGCATGTGCAAGGTTTCATGCCCACTTGGGCACGATTATCAGCTTGACAATACCACCATCTGCTGGAGATTTAGGGTCATGGCAAGTCATTGGGCTGCCTGCCATACCACGTACAACATACCACCATCATGTTTTTTCTCGTCGATTTGGTACGTTTCTCAGATCAGAAATAACATTCTCAAAACACTGTTCAACCTCCTCCACATCATCGTCATTTGTACAGCAGTATATAACAGCCGTTTTCCATGTCTAATAAAAATGTTCAAGTGCTTTTGCACATTCATGCAAAATGGTATGAACAATCGTCTGCTTTTTAGTTTTAGCGCCAAAAAACATCTAGGTATCTATTAATTGTGTATTCACTGTATCAAGCCATGACATGCAAATTAGTTAAAACAGTTCTTCTTATCTTGTATCAGCCATATGCTTCATCAGTTTCAGTGTCATGGTATTTTTTAAATGTTGCTTGTCATTCAAACCTTGATTGTTCACATGTGATTGATGAGGATTCAATTTGTTCAAAGGCAAGGAATGACAGTAAAGCCTGATAGGACACCATATCAGAGGGGATGTGGCTGGACAGCATGAGGGGAAATCAGACAATGTGTTGTGTGTCGTATTTGCACTAGTGGCCTTTACAGAGCATAATATCTTACCTTCCTTACCGTAAATCATCCACAGGTATCTCATTCATGTGAATGGGAGGGGTTTTGAAGAAGCAGCATGCCAAATAACATATGGGCTGTGGCCATTTGGGTCGATGTAAACTTTCTCCACAAAAAGATTGGTTTGGTGGAATCAAAAGAATGCTTTTCTATTTATTTTACTCTGCACTTTAAATCCAATGGCAAAGTTCTTTTCTGAATTACAGTAAGGTGAAATGTCTATGAAGTCTTATCGTCATGACTGGATAACATTACTTGGTTCTCAAAGAATTGAAGTGGCATGCAAGATGTTTCTCAACGGGCTGTATTTGTCTTGGTTCTGTCCAATCTCTGAAGGGAGTTTCCGCATCCCGCTGTCATATTGTTCAGCAATCACTTGGAGCCGTGTTGAATTGACATGGTTGTCGCTGGCATGAATAGCATTTAACCTGCTAAGAAATAATATTGAGTTAGTTGGAGTCATGCAATGATCCTGAATGGTGATAAATACTCTGAGTGAAATGAGGAGATGCAGTGAAAAGCAAATGTGGAAATAAGGAATCGAGAAATGTTAAGAATGATTCGAGAAATGTACCAAAGAAATCTGTAAATTCCTTTTTAAACTGCATTTGTAACAATAACTTAGTCCATTAGCACCCTTTCCTTTACATATCTCCTCTACTAATTCACCCTTACAAATCCCCTCAAAATACATTTAGGACTATGAGCAAGACATATAGATATATAGGTCTGGGGAGATTTCAGGTTTGTCCTAATGGAAATCCTTACATATAAAATGAAAAGTATGGTGGCTTTGTGCGTATTGTGTACAAATAAGGTTTTCAGCTCTTAACACATGAATTCCCCTTGTGGGAAAACAAGGGTCTCTGTAGGAACCAGAGAAACACATTGAAATGCTCTTTAAGTTCTTCCAAACTCACAGGCTGCTTAGGGCCAGATCTTTGTCTCATTTAGATGAGAAAAGCTCATCCAGTTAAAACATTCTTGCATTTGCTGTCCTTGGTGTTAGGTTCACAAGATGATTGTATAACGAAACCAACATCATGTTGTGGACAGAGTTGGGAAGATCAGAAGATCAGGCATTTGATGGGGCTCGTCACTTACATGAAGCGGTTTTAGTTCACTGCTTTGATTCCACTACAGTCGCCAAATCAAGAGTCTACTTTGGCGCCAGAACATCGGAGCTTATGTAAAGCTGACAGCAGTACCAGGGGGAGTTCTCATCACCGGCCAGAGTGTAATATTTATATGACACACTGGATAACAGCACCGCTGAATAACCTGCACAGATGCAGATTTGACCGACATGCTTGGCTTGGCTTAGTAACATAGCTCTTATGCAGCCATACCATTAACTGGACAGACACAACATCCATCTGTATCCCCCCAGTCCATATCTCAGACAATAGAAGTCCCTGAGAAAACAAAGAGGAGGGAATGTGAAGACTGGTTTGGACACAGAGCTCTGCAGGAGACTGACATGCTATTCAATCCAAAAATTGGACCCTTTTGTTTTGAATCTTTTCACACTACAGATAATGGTTTTGAATGAAGACCTGTTGCAGATTGAGACATGTTGGCTCTTTTACTTGTCTCACCATGATTCTACACAGGCTTTTTTTTTTTATCCTTTCTCCTCTGATTTATTCTTTTTGAGGACGTTGAACACCGTGGTCTTGTGTGTTTTTTTTTTCTGTTGAATTATTTCAAGAGGGCCAACCAACTCCTGATCAATACTTAATACAAACAGAGTGCCGTTTGATAATCACTTTTTTTATGTTTAGATAACGGCTGTTGTTTGACAGCTAATCTAGTACTTGATGAGCAAAAGACAGGTGAGAACACAGCATGAGAATATTCACAGGAGCACCATTCAAACCAAGCCCCTCCGAGATCCACATTTAGGAGTGAAGTTTATCATTCACCTCATAAGCTTCTGGGCTCTCAGCCTCTATTAACCATGCTATTTGAAGCCAATACACTGCATAGAAAAACATGCTACAATGAGTTTCTTCAGTAATTTGACCCGGTCGACTATATTACACTGTGTAATTGGCTATGTTGTCTGAATGTACACTAGGTTCAATATTTTTTTTAGGAATATGATGTACACCATAAACAACAGCAACCTGAGAAGTCATGCTGATCGGAGCTCTCATTCGACAATCAGCAGGACATGCCTGTCAAGGGTGGGAGGGCTGGAAGGTTTCAGAGGGTGGTGTCAGTGCATTTTCTTCAAGCTCAAAAGGATTCATTAAAATTGGTGGGAGAAGAGACGAGTGTCCTTGGTTATATTGGACTGGTGTAATTAGATAGCTGATCTACTTGCATGTATGTCATATGTTGCCAACTGTAGTGACCACTAGAGGGCAGTATTGGGCCAAGTAACAGTGATCAGACCTTTTACAGTCCATGTGTTTGACATTAGAACACAGATTAAATTCAAATGTCCTTGTGTATATGTCGGTGAAATGAGAGAACATGAAATGCATATGGTTACTATGGATAGAAATCATTCAGTTTAGATAATAATGATTCTGATGGTCAGGAGACACATAGAATCCAATTTATTCTCCAATTTATAAAACAAACAAACAAACAATTACTGTAATAATGTGATATGCAATGTGGTACAGTGTTACATAGCTAATAATGAATTTATGAAGTTAATGAAGGGCACAGTATTTATTTCTCCAATATGACTAAAGAGCACTTCTATTACGATCTGATCCTTCTATAAGAACGTGGCAGAACTAGAGATTCAGATCAGCTTCAAAGCATTGCCCCCAGAAATACACTCAAATAATACACAAAATAAATCTCTTCATTTTTCTAGACAGGTGCTGAGGAAAACACTACAGCCCGAGAAGAAGGCTGGATAGTGTAACAGGTAGAATCATGTGAGAAGGTCAAAGTCATGAACCTGTAAATGTACATGTGTCATGTAGGTAGCTTAGTCAGTCATGACTGAAGGTCATTGTCACTAATGGGACATTGGCAGGACAGAATTCCCAGTTCTGTCTCATTGTGTGTCGGTGTCTGCAAATACAACACGAAAATGAAATAAATCTGCTGACCACTTACTAGATGGATGGTACATCAGCCATGGCTGTAAAGATTCAAAACCAAGTCTCCTCTGAAGGAAGCTTTAGTTTGTGTTTGTAAGACATCATCAGTTATACAGTTACGCAGTTACACAGTTAAATGTGTGATGTATATTATTGTAGTGAATTGACCGTGTCATCAAGATTGTCATCACAGCATCATACTGTCACTGGTGTGCACGTGTGACATCATCAGAAGGCGCCATGTATCTAGGAGAGCACAGTGAGGACAACATGGCCTCTGCTCCTCTTCAGGATCTCCACAGCCTCGGCATGAGTCACCCCCACCAGATTCAGCCCATTGACAGCCAGGATCTGATCCCCATGCTTCAGACGGCCGTCCTCCACCGCAGCCCCCTGTGGACATCATCACAACAGCCCATACCATCGACATCAGGTGCTGAAAGTCATACTTTCAATTCCAGTCACATAAACATTGTATTCTATCAGGCATGTGCTATCTGCTAATGTAACTAACAGTATATTTTGAAGTGTAGTATGTTTGTGTTAAAGGAAAATTCTGTAGTTCTGCCATGTCTGCTGGACTCTCTCATGACGTGCATAGATGTGAAGGACAGGACAGGGCGGAACAGCTGGGTAGGACTCAGAGACAGCAGACATACTCCCACCTCACCTTGGGAAAGATGGTTTTCACATATATGGGCAGATCACCATGGGGACTGCCGATTCCGCCCACAATACTGAAACCCAGACCAGAGGCACCTCTGTGAAGAGTGATGGAGTGGCACTGAGTGGGACTGAGAAACCACACACACACACACACACACACACACACGTACACACACACACACACACACACACACACACACACACACACACACACACACACACACACACACACACACACACACACACACAAAAACACACATTACATTCAGAAAATCTTTGTGCATCTGTATCTATAGTCTTGCTGTGACAGTTATCGTCGTAATTCAGTCAGTTATCCTTTGTACCTTAAGTGGTTATGGGTGGTGTAGTTCTCTGAGAGGCCTGATGCAGAGGCCTGGTCCTTAGTGATTTCATTCCTATTTCCAGTAACCCCTGAGACCACCTTTACAGAAATACAGAGAAACAAACCAAACATCTTCAGCGCTGCCTTGTCAATGACTAACGCCTAAGACTAGGTTATCCGCATGGCCAACCTGTAGGCTGATGGTCCCGCTGGCATCTCTCAACAGAGCCCCCACCTGAGCGTGACTCATTCCCTCTGTGTGTCTGCCACCGATGCTCACAATCTGGTCTCCCACCTGAAGAGACAAACATAGCCTGCTCACTCATGTCGGTGGCGTACAGCATTTTGCACTTAGATTTGGCCACAGCCATTTCACTGTGATTGCAGTGACCTTGAGATCAAGCAGATCCTGTCTGATTTCAAGAGGTTTATTAAAATTCAGTCTTTTTCTGAGATCACTATGTCTATTCACAGTAACTAATAATCGTGTGTGTGTGTGTGTGTGTGTGTGTGTGTGTGTGTGTGTGTGTGTGTGTGTGTGTGTGTGTGTCTGCGTGCGTGCGTGCGTGCGTGCGTGCGTGCGTGCGTGCGTGCGTGCGTGCGTGTGTTCTGTGCTGGGTTTTGTGTATAATCCTCCAGACCCACTTTCAGTTGCTGTGTCTGTGCTGCCAATCCATCTGGGTCCATCCAGGAGATGTGGATGTTGCCATGGAGACTCCCTACCCCTCCAGATACACTGAAGCCCAAGGATTCTAATGCCCCCCGCTTCACAAAACACACGCACACAAACACACACACACACACACACACACACACACACACACACACACAAGCATGCACTTAAACACCTCAGACGAACATACAGCACAGTAATGTTTAGAAAGTCTCCAGTACACAAACAACACCCACAAACAAAACCCACAAACAAGCACACAGTCATGCGTGGCAAAGCCGAGCACAGGGAAACAGCCAACCTTCTGGAGAGTGACACTTCTCTTATCCGTGCTTTCATCTGAAGCTGCGAGAAACACCAGACACGCTTGGCATTATGGGATGTTTGCTAAACACAGGGTAATAGGCACATGTACACGCTCGCCTGATATGTCAAACGTTATCTGTTAGAGGAGCCGGGAGACATTTTGCAATTTGTTTTGAGTTAAGTTTGTGTGTAAGGATGACTGACTGACTGAGTGTGTGTGTGTGTGTGAAAGAGAAAGAGAGAGAGAGAGAGAGAGTGCATGCATAAATAATGACAGAAATTGGATGAGAGAGACTTACTGTGGTTGTTGTTCCTGTTGTCCACTTGTGTAAGCCCATGATCTGAGCTGCTCACATGCCTGTTGGAGAGAGTGTCTGCGTATCCCTTCTGAGACACAGAGACGCCAGGCCAGAGGGAACGATTACAGACACGACATCATTGTCATGTGACCTACGGGAGTTCTACTGCATACTATTGACTAAACTTAATCCCATCTCTAACCCTGACCATTGCTTCATGTATTTACACAATATGAAGGTGCCATTACCCTTTGGTCACCACTATACTGTTGGAGTGGAGCTCAGTTTACCTGACAGCCTAACTGCTGGTGTTGAACTGCTTTGAAACGTGCCATCTCCAGTGCCACAGATTTGGTGCAGTTCTGACAGTCAGTGAGTGAGAGAGGGAGAGAGAGAGAGAGAGAGAGAGAGAGAGAGAGAGAGAGATTTCAGTATCAAAGTGAGATCTCTTGGCATGGATATGACCTGCAACAGTGATGAAATAGAAGAGCCAGAAAGCCTGACTATAACTTTACCCACAGATATTAGGGGCAGCAACAGTGCAAATGGTTGTAAGACGGAGGAGAGCTACCTGTAGAAGGGATTTGGCATAGTCCTCTGTTACGGTTCGGACATCCTCTCCGTTGATGGACAGAATCTGGTCGCCTACCATCAACCTGCCATCTGCCTTTGCCACACCTCCCCTCCTCAGCTCTGACACAAATACACCCGTGTCATCCCTGTTACGTGTGTGTACATAAACATAGAGAGAGAGAGAGAGAGAGAGAGAGAGAGAGATGTTGTAGAATACATCTGGTCAACTGTATATGTCTGCTCAACCTGAAACAGTAAAACATGTGTTTCCCTATGGCTGGTACACAGTGCATGACAGTGTATATATCATGCATCTCTCTGGGTCCAGTAAGTACCTCTTCCCCACTATGCTGAGTCCCAGGCCATGTGCCAGGCTGGGTTTGAGCTCCACAGTCAGCAGGTCCCACATGTCTTCAGACGTGTAGCCATGCTGCCCCCTGCAGGACATGGGCTCCTCCTGCACGTGTCTGTGGACGTACCCCCCCTGCTGGCGGTACACACACAGGCGCACGCGCTGGGGGCTCAAGCGCAGGACACTCAGAGCCTCCTCATGCGTGGCCATCCGCAGGTCTATACCATTCACCTGCAACAGGGACAGTGACCAAACGTTATGTTAACGTTGAACAGATTGGTTGCTCTTTAAGTAGGGTTTGTAATGTCAGTACTGGCCACTGGGGGTGCCTGAGTCCCTATCTCCAGGCCAGGGGCGTTGGTCTGTGATTGTTCTACTGTACCTCCAGTATCTGATCCCCGGGCCACAGCCTGCCGTCCCTCCGTGCCGCTCCCCCCTCATTCACCTCGTGGATCAGAATCACCCCCTGGGACAGACGGAAGAACAGCAGCACAGCACAGCACAGCACAGCACAGTTACACACACAGTTACACCACAGCACACACACACACACACACAGTTACAGCACACACACACACAGTTACACCACAGCACACACACACAGTTACACCACAGCACACACACACACTTACACCAGTGCACACACACACAGTTACGCCACTGCACACACACACTTACACCACAGCACACACACACTTACACCACAGCACACACACACACACAGTTACACCACAGCACACACACACTTACACCACTGCACACACACACTTACACCACAGCACACACAGTTACACACGGTTACACCACAGCACACACACAGTTACACCACTGCACACACAGTTACACCACTGCACACACACACTTACACCACTGCACACACACAGTTACACCACTGCGCACACACACACACACTTACACCACTGCACACACACTTACACCACAGCACACACACAGTTACACCACTGCACTGCCTTTCACAAGTGCTGAAAATCACACAAAGAAAATGGGCTACGGCACAAGATGCACTTTATTGCTGGAGTTCTATTGTCAAGGGAGTTCCAGCGAGAGGTAGAGCTCCCTTTGATTTTAGTAGGCCACCCAGTCTTGATTATTTGTGCGGAATATGAACGATGATTCATTTCTTCTTCTCCCCAAAATAGAGAGGTACGTATAAGTAAGCTTTGTAGCAATTCTCAAGTCAACTGTCCTAGAATCTGAGAATACTCAGTTCAGTCTGATGAGTACATGAGATAACAATTTTGCCACTTAAAAAATGAACCACGGATTAATGGATAAAGCGTAAGATAAGTTCTACACACTACCCACGTCCTCACCAGTGCAGTGTTGCAGCCGCCCACTATGCTGAGCCCCAGGCCTGTGAGGCCCCTACACAGGTCGATGGTGGTCACACAGCCAGGGATGATGGGGCAGCTCAGGGGGTCACAGGTCACCGAGCATGGAGGAGGAGGAGGAGGCCAACAGGAGTCTTCGTGGGGGGCGGAGAGAGGCGTGTGATTGGCTGCTGGTCCGTGAGTGGCAGGAGCAGTGCTTTGGCTGGATTTCTCTGGCTGCTGGACACCTCTGGGCACACACACATTCACTGGTGCTGGAGGAACCATGGAGCCTGCATCACGCTACAAAAAGCCAGGAAAGAAACAAACAAACATAAAAAAAGAAAAACAACGGCTAGGAGCTCAGCAAAAGGCCCATGGAATGTAATCTCACCTTTGCTCCAAGGGCTACGTGTTGAAGCGCCTCCTTATTTCTAGTTGGAAAAAAAACCGAAAAACATTATTAGGCTCAGATACATTTGGAAAGTGTGTTGCAAGTTAGGGATATAGGGCAAAACAATATGCATGTGATCAACTTAAAAGAACTGTTTTGTTACACATTTCATCATAATTAGTGTATGCTACTTTAATGACAAACAAAGAACAGAAATGTTCCGATTGCAAGCTTAAGCCCCACTAGGAGCAGAGACCCTTTCATGTTAAAAATATCTTCTAGCTCAACAAGCCGAGCACAGCAACATCAGCAGCACTGGCTGATTTTCAAGCAGTACACTGAAGCACTAATAACAGTTGTTCCACTGTAAACGACTGCAAACACGTCCATCTGCAGTGCTCATCCTATAACTATTTGACCTTGTCTAATCTACAGAAGGACTTCACTGAATTGAATGCACTGTAAGTTAGTCCGTCTATTGTCACTATTTGTAAAAGTCCTTGAGTAGAAGTAACAGTCCTTGAGGAGAAGTGTCTGCCAGCTGTGGTACCTGATAAGGATGATTCGGACTTTAGCTGGAGCGCTACTGATGATGGTGCCGGCGTTCTGATGACTGCGACCATATAGAATCTGCCCATTAATCTGTTATAGAAACACAATCAAAAGGACTAAAAAGTCCCTTCTTTTACAGACCACAACGGCAATGCAGGAAATGTGTGTTATGTATTGTTTCAGCTCCAACTGACAGCGACTGCATAAATATGCAAAACATATTTCAGAAGATGCTGTCTTGACCGCTGACCTCAAGAAGTTCATCTCCCACTTTGAGGCGCCCGTCCGCAGCGGCGGCTCCTTGAGGGTCCATGGCCCCCACGTAGATGCTCAGAGTGGAGCGAGAACCATCCTTGTTTCCCACCAGCTGCAAACCCAGCCCCTCGCTGCCCTGAGTGAGCTCAATCATCAACAGTTCACCCGGCAAACTACCGTACCTCTGCAGCATTCGCTCTACAGGAAACACAATCATTTACACACAAACACAGAGAGAGAGGGGGGGGGGGGGGGGGGGAGAGAGAGAGAGAGAGGGAACATTGCTGATATGTAAACAGGCATACAGTTCTTGGGTTGCTTCATAGCTTCAGCGTTCCCTATATATTATACCTCAACATGTCCTATAGCCTATGTAGGCTCTTATGAATGCAACTACACCCAACGCCCACCCCACCCCTGCTTTGACACACACCCACACACATACACACATAAATCTGTTAATGAAAAAGCACACACCACCCATAACATGCACACACATAGACACACACACACACACACACACACACACACACACACACACACAAGCATGTCAACATACTCCACAAGGCAGCTAACTCCTCATCACAGCTTGGTCCAAATTGGGCTGGCATGTTGGGTCTTTCTGGAGCGGTCTGCGGGGCGTCTGGAAGTGTTTTTGTCTGTTCGTGTGCGTGTGACCCCTCAGGCCTCGGACAAAGACTGAGAGGAGTGGGCGCGGTGCGGGGGGGCCTGATCGTCACCCTCTCCCCCGGAGCCTGGGGTGACTGTGAGGAGACAGAGAGACAATAGCAAACAAACAGAGGGGACAGATCATCAGTGTAGCACGCAGTCAAATGGGTCAAATGGGTAACACACAAGCACACAGCCTCAATCTGGGGGGAATGCACATAGAGTATCCAATCCAAATGTGAATGCACTCAAACTGCATGGGGAACTCACCTTAAACGGGATTGGGGTAAAGGGGTTGGCTGGGGAGAGACGGAGGAAAAGGCTACTCTGAGTCTCAGATTCCTAAAGGGAATGGAACCATGAACCAAGGGAACCATGTTACACACACTGTTTCTGAACCGTGTTACACACACTGCTTCTGAATCATGTTACACACACTGCTTCTGAACCATGTTACACACACTGTTTCTAAACCATATTAAACACACACTGCTTCTGAACCATATTACGCACACTGTTTCTGAATCATGTAACACACACTGTTTCTGTACCGTGTTACACATATGTAAACTGCACTATCAATGTATAATTGAACTGTACCATATGTGTACTAGTGATGTAAAAAAAAGATATTTCAATTTAAAATTAATTAAAATACTAATTAATAGCACAATTGTCTGTGATTTATCGTGATTAATTGCTTTTTTAAAGTCTGACACTTGCAATAATGGATTTTGAAATATAAAATCATTGAATTAATGTAGAATTAACACAAAGGAAGTATAATACAATTAAAATACCATTGTTTAATAGCATATTTTTTACTTTGATTCTCGCCTGTGAACTACATATTTCCATCATGATCTTCAAAATTAACTGTCAGCTTGAAAGGCCTATTTGTTATATGTGTAGCACATAAAGAGTGAAGGGAGTTTTAGGTTGAAATGGGAATTGAGATGAAGAAGTGAAAAAGCAGAGAAGAAGAGAGATGATGGAGGAAGGTGCAAGTGTTCCATGCCAGGTGTATGTTGGATACCCCCAATTACATGAACCCTTACATATGCACTAACAGAAATAATAACAAAACCCAGGCAGCTGCATTAATTGCGTTAAATATTTCAAATTATTCGCAAAAAAGTAACATGTGGATTTTGACAGTACTAATGTGAACATACTCTTAATACTTTGCAAATATTTTCACACACACACACATACATGTGCATGCACACGCACACATTAGTGATAAAACGACTCACCTTACTATCGGAGAGAGTGCGTGTCTTTGACGATTCTTCTCTACTCTCTGTGACTGTAGAGGATTCCTGCTGCATGGTTATGTGACACAAGATAACAGCTCACATGACTGAACCATTAGGTAGCTAATGACTCCTGACCGTGTGTGTGTGTGTGTGTGTGTGTGTGTGTCTGTGTGTGTGTGTGTGTGTGTGTGTGTGTGTGAGTGTGTGTATGTGTGTGTGTGTGTGTGTGTGTGTGTGTGTGTGTGTGTGTGTGTGTGCGCGTGTGTATGTGTGTGTGTGTGTGTGTGTGTTTACCGGGCTCTGTAGTAGAAACTCCACACTGTCTCCTGCTCGGCGGATCACTTCCACCACCTCCTCGTGAGTGGCGTCACGTACGTCTACTCCTGCCACCTGATCTCACACACAGACACACACACACACACACACACACACACAAATTGTGAAAAAGTATTACTGTGTCAAAATGTCTTATAAATATACATACATACTTTTTTATAATAAAGAATCATGTGACTTAATAAGGTTTTTTTATCGACATGTATTCTTTTTGACAGTACACAACAACAACAACAACAACAAAACACACACACACACACACACACACACACACACACACCTCCAGAATCCTGTCTCCAGTCTTGATTGTGCCAGTCCTGCCCGCTGGGCTGTCCTCTGCGATGTGTTTGATGAAGACGCCCCGCCTCATCTCCCCGTTGCTAAGGCGATTGGCCATCTTTCCCCCGCCAGCAATACTGATGCCCAGCGACCCCCCTGACTGTCTGAACAGTCTTACTCTGCACACACACACACACACACACACACACACACACACACACATAAAGATTCATACATCATGCCACACACCACTTTTTTTCTACAGTCACAACAAAACTCTTTCACTATTAAGTGTGTATGTGTGTGTGTGTGTGTGTGTGTGTGCGCGCGTCTGTGTGTGTGTGCATGTGATCTATCACACGGTCAGGAGTGTATGGAGAAAGTATGTTTTGGGTGTTACTTGATCTGCTGCTGGTGCTCTGTGACCAGCTTAGTGTACTTCACTGGCTGATCAAGGTTAGTGTACTTCACTGGCTGATCAAGGTTAGTGTACTTCACTGACTGATCAAGGTTAGTGTACTTCACTGGCTGATCAAGGTTAGTGTACTTCACTGGCGGATCAAGGTTAGTGTACTTCACTGGCTGATCAAGGTTAGTGTACTTCACTGGCTGATCAAGGTTAGTGTACTTCACTGGCTGATCAAGGTTAGTGTACTTCACTGGCTGCATTCAAATGGAACTGTTGGATGTTCTCTTGGCTTTGCCACTGCAGCTCCCCTTATAAGATAGTCTAGAGCGCTGTACTAGCTTGTGACTGCAGCTCCCCTTATAAGATAGTCTGGTGCGCTGTACTAGCTTGTGACTGCAGCTTCCCTTATAAGATAGTCTGGAGCGCTGTACTAGCTTGTCTTATACGTATGCTTGTCCGGGTTGGCCAAGCTAAAAAAGATGCTCCTGAAATGTATTGTGTATTTGTGGTATACTGTGATTGTGTGTGTGTGTGTGTGTGTGTGTGTGTGTTTGTGTGTGTGACTTACCCTCTTGGCTTACTGCAACGCTTCAACAGTTGACTTCCTTCTCTATCCTCTCCATCTCTTTGCTCTCTCTCTCCATTCTTCACCTCTCTTCCTTCTCTCTCTCCTCCTTTCCTTCCCTTGTCTTCACCTCTCATCTTTCCCTGTCCATCCACCACATGCTCTTTAATTCTCTGCTTGTCCCTCTCTCTCACTCCATCAATTCTCTCTCCCTCCCTCTCTTTCCTCTGTGTCATTGTTTGCGAGTCGTCTGTGTCCCGTTCTCTAACTGGCTCAGCTGTCTTCTTCCTAAAATTGAGAATAGGAAAACAAAAAATGGCTCTAGGATCCATTGACAACACCCAGCAGTTCCCTCCTATGCTAGTGCTCAAGTGCATGTTGAGAATGAAATGATTTCCACTCCCTGCTGAGCTGTTGGGTTTCATGATGCTGTTATCTGATGACATGAATTGTGCTAATGGAGAGAGCACTGATGGCAGCACAGCAGGGTAGATGGAGCCGTTTCAGGTGAGGCCTTGGGAAATTACATGTCTTGTAATAGTGGAAAAATACTATGCTTATAGAGCCCTCTATTATAATTGTCTGAAATCAGATCATCTGGATTTGGATGAATTGATGACATGAATTTGTGATATGCTGTGACAGTGATATGGTCGGATAACTAAATTAAATCTTGAAATCCATGGCCACCCAAACATGACTGTATTTACAAACGTTCAGAGACACCAGACTGATGTGCTGCTATGCATTACATGTAGTCTGTGTGTTGTGAAGAGACAGGCAAAACAGAGCCGTATCTGTGTTGTAAAGAGACAGGCAAAACAGAGCCCCTCAAAGGGAGGCATTTACAGTGATTCATCGGAATGGTTCTCACAGTGGTGATGGGGAGGAGTCCTCCTGTTTTGATTGGACAAAAGTAGCTCGGTGCTTATCAAGCAGAGGAGCAGGAACATACGTCACACTGGAACACACAAGGCATGTAATGATGAGTGATGGTGTGTGTGTGTGTGTGTGTGTGCGTGTGTGTTGTTGAAGAATAATGGTGTGTGATATGTGAGGAGTGAATGAATGGATAAACATATGTGCTGTTGATTGGATTTATCTAAGCGTAGTGAGGTTCACAAATGAAAAATAATGTTCCCATATAGTTCCTAGTGTAAACTGTGGTGTATTTGATCCACATTTATGGTAAAGGTGAAATGTATAAACTACGTATAAAGGTAGATGTCTCTCTTGGCAGAAATCCACTGCTTCATCCTTATAAGAAGCCCCACTTTTATGGTTCAATATGTCACACAGACTTTATTGTTTTTTTATGTGTAGTTTTGACAAATTCAAAGGGGGTATTATCAATAACTCAGCAAATCTACCTTATTCAGAAATATAAACAGGCACGACTGACTGCAGTCTGTTTTTTATAGTTTCATGAGGGGACACTGAGCTGTGTAAACGTGGGGGAAGGGGAATAAATCAGCAAAGCTACGGAACCTGCCAGAGAGTCTTTACCTGAGAATGGGCTCCACAGTCAAACACAGCAGACAGTAAACAAACACACTCCTCTATAGGAACAGGCTATCATCACAAGACCAATTTATCAAACTCCTGTGAGTATTTTTGCACTGCATGTGTGTGTGTGTGTGTCCATTGGGATGTATGTATTAGTAGACACACACAAATGTAGTCAGTAGTGTAATAAGGTCTTAATTATAATTATTAAAAAACCTGACAAAGGTCTTAATTATTATCAGCGTTGGTGTGTTGGCTTGTTTATGAGTGTGTGCATGTCCATGTGAATAGTGTCATATGGATTGAATTGCATTTTTAGATGTGTGCACAAATTGACTGCCTGTGTCTACATGTGTACATTCATGTGTGGGTGAATGTGTGCACACTATGACTGCCTGTGTCTACATGTGTACATTAATGTGTGGGTGAATGTGTGCACACTATGACTGCCTGTGTCTACATGTGTACATTCATGTGTGGGTGAATGTGTGCATGCATGTGTAGGTACAGATGTATAGCTTGTAGGTGTGTTTTCATATACTGTACTAGCGTATGTGTATACTGTACATGCAAGCTTGCATGCGATCTATGTATGTGTGTGTAGGCCCGCACATGCGTGTGCATCTGTATGTTATGGTGGTGTGTGTAGGCCTGCACATGCGCGTGCATCTGTATGTTATGGCGGTGTGTGTAGGCCTGCACATGCGCGTGCATCTGTATGTTATGGCGGTGTGTGTAGGCCTGCACATGCGCGTGCATCTGTATGTTATGGCGGTGTGTGTAGGCCTGCACATGCGCGTGCATCTGTATGTTATGGTGGTGTGTGTAGGCCCGCACATGTGCGTGCATCTGTATGTTATGGCGGTGTCTGTAGGCCTGCACATGCGCGTGCATCTGTATGTTATGGCGGTGTGTGTAGGCCCGCACATGCGCGTGCATCTGTATGTTATGGCGGTGTGTGTAGGCCTGCACATGCGCGTGCATCTGTATGTTATGGCGGTGTGTGTAGGCCCGCACATGCGCGTGCATCTGTATGTTATGGCGGTGCGAGTACCTGAGCTCCGGTGCAAGGAGAGAGTGTCGGCGGAGCAAGGCTCGGGCCTGAGCGTTGTCCAGGTCGGTGGTGGCCTCTCCATTTATGGCTACAATGCCGTCACCAACACTCAGACGCCCATCCTGACTGATGGAGCCCCCATTCACCACTGAGCGGATTATTATGCCTGAACCATCCTTTAAAGCACTCACTGTCATACCTGCCGAGCACACACACACACACACACACACACACACACACACACACACACACACAGGCGAACACCATTTGACACACACATACACACACAAACACACACACACACACACACACACCAATTCACCTGTTAACTACATGAAGTTACAATGTCTGCACACACTTGCATCACATACACTCACAAACACACGCTACCTTGATCCCTGCACTGATGCATCATGTTCTTGCTGGCATGCTTGCAGTCATGCACAGAAACACACACTGTGCTTGTACCGAGGCCATTGAAACACACTATCTATGCAGCACAATTGAAAAGGCTGCTTGGCGTAAAAGCAAGGACATGCAAAACACACAAGAAAGCCGCCATGCACAGAAGAATAACTATGGTCATACATAATTTGAGATTCATCAAAGTTAGGTTTGTTTCAAATCATTTATTATGATTTTTGTATAATCAGTGTTTTATTCCTTTGATACATTCAAATTACAATACCATCATAGTGTGTTACAATGCACCAACAAGAACAGGCTACAACACAGACAAACACAGAATGAGTAGAAGAAGAAGGAGCCACTGCTTAGCACTTTAGATTTCCACTCCACGCTAAAGAATGCAAAAATGACTGTCAAATCACAATCAACAGCGCTAGTAATTTGATTTCCAGCCAATTTTTTGGCTATTCTTATTATTGATCCATGCGGGGTGCTTTGTGACAGACAATCAAAATGGTGAGAGTGATGTCTTTTTTAAATGTTCCAGAGAAACCAAAAGTGCTTCACATGTGGTTGCAGGGCAGAATTCAAACAAATAAACTGGTTGCTGAATACATGACTTAGCCCAGTACTTTATTTATAAGTCCATGAAATCATTCCAAGCATATTAGCAAGTAGCTAATTTACAATTTACAGTTTGAATTCCACCTTGACAGAAAAGAAAGAGTCACATTACAAAAGACAGATCATGCTATAGTTGACAATATCCAAGGCAAGAAAAAGATGGTCCACACACATCGTGCCACACAAATGATTGGCCTGTAAATTCTTCTTAGTCTCTTACTTTGGTAGGGCCTACTCTGGTTCAAGTCGATTCTATGCTCCCTACTGCATTAGATAACTAGGCTATTTTCTCTTAAATCAATACACCATATCACTCGTTTCTGAGGTAAAAGTGATTCTATGACTAAAGGAAGACTGCCAGACGGTGGTTGCAAAAAAACCTAATGGATACTTTCCAGTGGTTGGAACTCCCGCATTTTAATGCAAAAGTCTTATAACCTTATAATCTTATTACCTCCAATGTCAGGGTGTCAAAGTAGCCAGCCTCTGCCAGTAACAGTGATTATATCCTTAACAGACCTTTCACACAATACATATAGGATAAACGCTTGGGTGTGAGTGACAGAAAGAACCTCTAAGAGGATATTAGACAAGACCTTTTGGCAGAAATGGTGGGTTTGACCAAAGCTATTTGTGAATGTTAAGGTGCCATGTCAAGGAACTGAGAGGGACTAGAATGTTCCTCTTACATTGTTAAAGACATGTGAATCTAGTGTCGTGTCAACTATTTTGGTCGACTGCAAGTACAGTAAATGTAATAATAGCCATAACATAGCATAGCATAGCATAGCATAGCACTAACTGCATAAGTTGAAAAGGTAGATGTCTAATGCTTCCTGCCTTCTCAAGATCTTGGTGCTATACTGGTACTCTGTTTCATGACATGTGGTTCTATGACATTTTCCACTGTATGCAACAAATGTGTGCAGCAGCATTCGCTGTACTGCTAGCACATAACTTGTTTTTTAATGACTTCTAATATAAGCAAGCCACCTCTCACTGGACCCTGGGCTATGTGCCTGGGACTGGGTTGGACCCCAGTGACTATGTGCCCAATGATCCCTCTCCTTCACTCAAAATGATGCTGACGGTTGTTTATTTGGTGAAGGTGACCGTAATGGCTTGCAGTGTCATCAGAAGATTGGTTTCAGCTGGCCAGTTGGTGTGCACGTCAGCTGTGTATTCTGTTCTGGAAAACTAGTCACCGCTGGCTGACTGGCTGCTAAGCTTGCACACTGACACAGCAGAGGAGCTCTTGGATTTCTTCCACTGGCAAAGCGAGAGCCGGCCAGTGCGGCTCTCCTTCCTCTACGCTCCGTGTGCAGACAGGAGGCAGGAGGTAATCAGTGTCCAAGGCCGAGCCCGTGAGGGAAGCAAACAGGTACTATTGCAACGCCATGACACTCTGAATGTCTTATTATATCACTGTGAGTCAGAATTTATCACTGCACTCGGGGAAGCTCAGAACTTCTGTATTTCCTCAGTTGAAAAGAAACCATTTGATGACCACATCCCCAGTTATATGCTAGTCGACCTTTATATGTGTACCACACATATACAGAAATAGCATTTTATAACTGGCCAAACCCTTATGCCTGGCAAAGAAGGCTTTGTGAGTGTGTTTGCACCCAGTGCCTTACATGATTAACACATGATCATGATCTCCTTGAAGAGATTTAAAAGCCATTTAATGATGACTTATCATAATGCATTGTCAGAAAACTACTAGATCCAGTCCGAAAATGTGTTTGGCCTTACATAAGAAAAGGCCGTGCTATATCCTCTGGTATGGGCACATCTATACTGCTACTACTACAGAAATAACCCACACGTCACAGACCTCTAGCCATAATCTGTTTCTTTGGCAACCACTCAACCTGGTCCTATGGTGAGACACATTTCTGTAATTAGGTGGCAAAATTCAACAGGCTGAATGCTTACTTCCTCTGGGTAATGAGCATTATCAGTTCTAGTTCAGATAGTTTTTCTGTTACTTGGCAACAATGGTAACAAATGACTAGCAGTCTTTCTTAGAAAAGCAGTTGAGTACATTAGCTAGGCAAAACTATAGAATGGGTTTTTCGGTGAAAAACTAAACTGTGTTGAACAATAATGTGGGTTTGACCAGACTAGACATGAGCAAGTTAACCAAAGTATTTCAGCAAGCCAGGAAAATGTTAGAGAGCAAATATTACAGAAAAGCAAGCCAACTACAGGAGCAGACAACTAAAAGAGAAGACTGCAATCTCCACTGCTATGTCACCACTGATGAGAGTTGCAATGGCCCCACCAAGACACAGGCATGCGAGGACATGCTCACACACAGGTCCAGAATGATGTGCAACCACTGGGTATAGTATTAACTAGGTTTTAACAACCACTATCATCGGCCAGTCTCTGATGCAAAAGACAGCACTACAAATAAACACATGATAACCTTCATGTTTCGAACATCATGAAAGAGATTGGGATTACAGAATAAGACCCGTATTGATTTTGGTACCATATACAATTACAATGTATATATGCCATAAATATGTAAGCCAATTTAATTAAGGCCAAACTGAGAATATTTGAATGATTACCTCATATCAAACTCTGAAGTTTTATACATTATCTGTCATGGTAGTTTTAGTATCAAACGTTTACACTGACAAATTAAAAAGCTTTACAAATATGACATTGACTTCATAGCATGTTATTAAATCTGATTTAAAAAGATCATTCCCCCCAATTACACTTTTCATAATCCATTAATAAATAACATTTACAGCAGTTACAATTGCTCACACACACCTTCACACACAAATGCACAAACTCACACATCACTGAGTGCCACCACACTAGCCAATGTGGCCATGCTGACGATGTATACACACAGAGACACCAGCGCCATAAAGCACACCCATGACATACCAAGGCTAGTGTTGCCCCTGACAACGCTGATAGTCCTCTGAAAGCTGCTGCTGCGAGACGTGGCGGTGTAACGTCTGCCAGCCGTCTCCATGCCGCCCAGCTGACCTTTGACCTTCTCCTTCTGAGGGGGTGACTGTGGAGAAACAAACTGTCTAAGGTTACCAACAGTACCATGCATTAGGTACATAAAATACATGGAATGTCAATGTTACTGGAAAGAGGACTAAAAATAAACATAATCAAAAGAAAATGAACTCTCTAGTCCTATAATTAAAGAAACAGGGCCTTGGTATCATTTTCAATGCGATCCATTTTGGGACATTTTGACTAACTTTAATGTTAACCTGCGCCCTCTCCTGTGGCTTCTCCTCAGTCAAATGCACATTTTTTTTTAAATATAGTATGTTAATTTAATTTAATGTTGATTTAATTTTAATAAAAACTTGTTTGATTACATTCAGTTTACTCTCATTTTATTATTGCTGAGGTATTCTAGAATATAGTAATAAATGCCACTTTTGCCTCATTGTTTTTAGTTAGGTGAAATATACAAAAATATCAGACATGGCAGACTACCTAACAAAGTCAAAAACAGGCCTTAGGGTTGGAAGTGTTAACACTATGTTCTTCCAGTTATGTTTTTTTAGGGAATTTCCAGAAGTTTTTCGCAAGCGTGTCAGAAGTTCTGGAATTCTTCATCTCGACTAGAAAACCAGGCGATGTCTACAAATAAGATGAGGCTGTAGACCTACTATCCAACTACCAATACAGGCCAAAACATTGACACACATCAAAAGGGCACAGTGGGCGAAATACAAGCTATTACCGCAACTGGCCAGTGTGTTTTTTAGAAGTCGCAGTTATGCCCTTGTTATGCTAACTCTCCTTTAACATTAGAAATAATAATGTATCATCTGTAATGTTACATTCGGCAGAAACAACACTTATGAGAATGTGTTCTTTGTATTAATGTCTTTGTGTAAATGGGATAATTTCATTGTAGTTACACCCTCATCTCCTCACTTTCATTCTGTTCACTTTCATCTGAACAGAAACAGGATAAAGATTCTTCAGACTGTTGGACCTATTCTAGAACGCAATGTGCAACTAGCAGCTCAATGAGAAGCTTTTACCACAAGATCTGGAGGTATCACAGATATATCAACAAATGACCGCTCCCACTTATACACATTGTGCAGGCACAAGACAGGCATGCAATTGCTAAAATACAAAAAGTGATGTTAACATAAAAAGTCTTAAGTTCTTGCCCTTGCATAACAAGAGAGTCTTAAAAAACGGCCTTGTTTAAGCGATTCAAAGAAAATGGAACAGTTCCAACCTCTTAGTAGAAATATCCCTACACTGTAATTACAGTGACCTGTGAAGGGTTTAATTGCAGAACTTCAGGGTTAATGATGACTAATTGGAAAAGGTTGAAAGAAAAGTCTCCTCTGAGCCAAACTGACCATGAAGCTGAGTACCACGGCCACTGTTTAATGAAAGAAGTGGGAACAATATAACACAGCACCGAAGAGTAGCCTACAGCACACAACAAAAACAACAGTAGCTTACAGTACGCCACAACAACATGAGAAACATCATATTGCCACATAGTGCAGCACAACAAGACAGAACAACAAACATCATCATCATCTCTCTCTCTCTCTCTCTCTCTGTCTCCCTCCCTCTCTCTCTCCCACACACACACATACACACAGCACATCATGTTTCTGGCTGGAGTTTGGTGCGAGTAGGAGAATAGTCATCAGATCCTGTGATCTTGTGACCAGTCTTGAAAACCTGCACTTTCTCTTTCCACAAGTGACCCACACTCTCTTCTCAAGGAACTCTTTCCAGAAGGTTAACAGACACTACACCCTGTCCATCGACCTTCAGATCTAACAAGAACAGAATTCAACAACTAACAGATACACTTAATGTTCTAAGACTCCCCAATCTCACTGACATACTGTGTACATTGTGCACACTCCCGTTAACTGGAGAACAACAGCTCAATTACTAGAGCTAATTTCATGTTTCAAGTTCCTGTAAAACAGTAGGCATCTTCACTACTTTACCCAGTTCAGCATCACTACTTACATTCGGCTTGTCTAGATTACGTGTAAAAAGCTTGACAGCTTGATTTTACAGGGTTTGACAACAGCTCACCTTTGATGTGGGACTCTGGCGGTCGCTCACTGCGATGCTGTTGCTGATTAGGGCAGACATGTGCCTGATGTCATTCTCTGTTTTGGTTCCTTGGGTCTCGCGGCTGGTCTCCGTTGGCAATTCTGGTGCATTAGATTCACACTAGCAAAGAGGAAATAAACACAAACCAATGGTTTCAATTCAAAGGTAATAACCAATGCTGAGCACAGGCCAGAAGAGGCCGAAGGGTGTCTGATGTGTTCTCAATAAAAACCTTCAGGAGCCCACTAGCACACACACTCACACAGAGGTGGTATTGTGTTCAGTTTGAGTGGCATTAAAAATTCAAACTTGCCTGCAACCAGACACGGGCTTGCCTGTTTCTAAGCCACGGCACACAACAAAAAGCCTGCAGACCAATAGGAGACCAGGTAGACATACACAAAACATACACACCAAATATAGAACCACTACACATAGTGATCCAGACAGAACCAATCTACCACCCAATTAACAATGCAGGCACATATAGAGCACAGAAGACATCATAGACTCCAGAACAATATTGGAACGCAATAACTATTTACCAGTACTACATAGTAAACAAAACAAAAGCCTCGCAAATCTCACAGCTATCCGCTAAATAACTTGAATACTGGAATATTCAAAGATGCAAATTACAGTATTCATATTACATTTACATTAAGGTATAAGGTATCATATTACGTATACATTAAGGTATCAGAAATCTGTTCCACTTAAGAGTGTGTTGACTACAAACAACTAAATAATACTTCATCATGAGGAAACAGTAGTCACAGAATAAATCATCTTTATCAACAGGTTTGCTTAATTCTTTAGATTGGAGTGGTTCAAGTTGGGTTTTTTTGCAATGCAAACTGAATACACAAAAAGCCTTGTGACCAATGTCCTATTATTATACTATTGGTAATGAGGACTTGCTTCAGAGGGTATTTGTAAGAACATTAATTCCAAATGCTTGACTTACTGATAAAGGTTTGGCCACACCAATCTGTATAGTGCCAAAAGGAGTGGTCTTTAGGACCTGAACAGCATGCTCTAAGCTCGCATGGCGAAGGTCTGTGTCATTAACGAACATCAGCCTGTCGCCTGGTAACAACCGACCATCTCTTTCTGCCAATCCAGCAGGAACCAGCGAGCGAATCACAATCACTGTCTTTAGTGGGTCTTCTGGGTCCTAACAGAGTGGGAAAGACAGAAGGAAAGAAAGAAAGAAAGACTGATTCTCTTATCACAGTACTTCAAAATTGACTGATATTAAATGTCAGGCAAAAAGGTCAGCCAAAACACTGTTTCCATTCAAAATAGACAGCTGATTAAAGATTTAAGAAAGCGTTCAGTCCAAACATTATTTGGATGCTAAGGAACCTGCATAACTGTGATACCACAATGCCAGCTTTCTGTATGGATCAAAGGGGGGAAAAGCTTCTTCTCTGAGATCTAACCAGGGTTAGCATTATAATATAATGTTGTGGAAGCCTCGATTGTGGTAATTATAATGTGTTTGTGTAATTGTAATGTATTCTATGCAGAGCCTCAAGCACATGCCTGATAGTCCAGGATGCTGAAGCCCAGACCTGCCTCTCCCTTCAGCAGCTTGTACGTCTGGACCTCTGTCTCCCACATGGCCAGAGGGGACCGCCCCTCAACCTTCCCAGAATCCTGTGCTTCCTTAGGGGTCACACTCACACAGTTTTGCTCAACCTGTGGAGCAACAGAGAATACCAGTGATTCAATTCAACCAATTGGACTACAACAAATAAAACACCAGTCTCTAATAAAAGCTGGGGAAAGAAATTCTTTACAACTGGAAGGCTATATTTACCCTTAACTAACCCTCAGTTTAACAACCTCATTTTATGGACAGTGTTTATCCTGGACAAAGCTAAAAACCTAACCTAAAATGAAAGTGTAAAATTTGAATCATCATCCCTTGGCTATGGACATTCTAGCATAAAATTAGCTTCTGGCAGATAAATACTGAGTTTCCATGAAATATTTGAACTAAAATACACCATATAAAATAAATAGTGAGTTGGCTAGCTAGTTTCCCCACTGTGCCTGTTTCCTCACCAGTAAGATCCCATGACTACATTTAGGTGCCATTTATCATCATTCTCCAATACGGGCCGTTAAAGTCATTAAAGGAAATAAACACCCGGCCAAATCTCGAAGGTTATTGGTACTACTCCCATTTTGTAAGTGATAGAGAAAACATGAGGATACCATTTCATTGAACTCATTGAGAAGTTCTTTCAGGGAGAGCTGTAGATCCTCCTCCTCATCTTCCTCACTCTGGTTTGGGGGCGGTACAGGGTGGGAGCACACCAGACACACTTGGAGAGGGAGCTCCTTCAGGAGGCTCACTACCTCCTTATGCGTCTCGCCCCTCAGAGAGATGCCGTTCACCTAATGTTTTGGCACAACAAAGACTAGACAGGTCAACCATGACTGATTCTAAACAATTCTGATATAACTAAATGAATGCTTACAAATAGAGTTGCTACAGTCCAGTCCACTGTGAATAAACTTTTCAGTAATGACAAGCCAGTAGGTGCTAGCAACGCAAAACGCACAGCTTTATATGTCAAACAACACATCCAGACAACCATACAGAGAGTCAGCTAAGCTCACTTGAAGAGCTGAGCTAATTAGTAGGTCTCAGTGGCTGACACAATACATGGCAG
The DNA here is from genome assembly GCF_900700415.2 of Clupea harengus. Lineage (NCBI taxonomy): Eukaryota > Metazoa > Chordata > Actinopteri > Clupeiformes > Clupeidae > Clupea > Clupea harengus. The sequence goes on from NC_045173.1 coordinate 4,145,784, forward strand.
GGATTTCACAGTCTAAATCTGGATTAGTGAATACTAGACGGAACCCATCTGGATTATGTAAAATCAAACACCTCAAATGGTAATTGCTATGCTAACCTTACTGGTACAGGTAAATGTCTCTGCAGTAAACAAAAAGAACATATCTGCATTATCCAGTGCTTCAATGAAACACCTGTAAATGATCATGTCCACTCCATTTGTGTTAAGTGGGGGTATCACTGGGTCAGATCATTGAATTAGCCCATCTCAGTATGATGGTCAGTTCTTTAGTGCTGCTGAAACTACTCGAGCCCTCAGTCAGCAATATTCTCACTAGCTGCACGGAGTTCTGTGGACTGAGGATATTGTTGGCTGCAGAGTAAGGCTGCTATTATACAACTGTAGACCTCAGACATCTATTTTTACTACCCACCATACAATATGTTTTATATGTGGATCTGATTTTCTGCTGAATTCTTGGTTTATACTAGGGCAGGGATATTAAGGCCTGACACAGGAAACACCCCCTGTGGCTATACCTTACATGTATTTGTTTATAAATATAGGTAAAAGTGCTTCTAAAGCCTGTCTGATTAGTAATGTATATGTGATTTGTTAGTAAAAAATGATATCTTGACACTGCATATTTTTAAAGTCTTGAAGGCAACATTTGCATTACGTTTAACGTCTTATTAAATGCTTAGACAAAATATATTACCGCCTCTCTTTTGTGCAGTGCCGTGTTGGACATACGAGTTCATAAGAGCACAGACTGTGTAACTACTTGTGTTACTAAACCGACTGAATAAAGTAACTTCGCACCAATGATTCCAATACTAACTGCTCAGGAGAAGTCCAAAGAGTAGACTGTGAGATTACATTTTCCACTCTGCTTTGGTAGTCAGTTTGTGGGTCTGCTTGTTTGTCTTAATCAATGGTCTTAGTCATGTGTAAGACTGTGTCGTGGTGGTGTTATTCATGTGTAAGACTGTGACGTGGTGGTGTTATTCATGTGTAAGACTGTGACGTGGTGGTGTTATTCATGTGTAAGACTGTGACGTGGTGGTGTTATTCATGTGTAAGACTGTGACGTGGTGGTCTTAATCATGTGTAAGAGTGTGACGTAGTGGTCTTAATCATGTGTAAGAGTGTGACGTAGTGGTCTTAATCATGTGTAAGAGTGTGACGTAGTGGTCTTAATCATGTGTAAGAGTGTGACGTAGTGGTCTTAATCATGACATGGTGGTGTTCCCCACCTCCAGCAGCTCGTCCCCCGGCTGGATGCGTCTGCTCTGGCCCACGGGCCCCTCGGGCAGCATGGAGCAGAAGTAGTGATGGCCCTCACGAGCCTCCAGACTCACCCCCAGACTGCTACACTCAGCGAACTTCTGCACCTGCACCACCTGTGTACAACAGACACACAAGTGAGTAGAGATGCAGACACACATACGCACACCTACACACACACACACACACCTACACACATACATACTACATACATACATACATACAAACACACACACACACACACACACACACACACACACACATACATACAAACACACACATGCATACATACAAACACACACATACATACAAACACACACACACACACACACCTACACACATACATACAAACACACACACACACACATGCGCACACCTACACACGTACATACAAACACACACATGCGCACACCTACACACATACAAACACACACACACACACACACACACACACACACACACATACATACAAACACACACATGCATACATACAAACACACACATACATACAAACACACACACACACACACACCTACACACATACATACAAACACACACACACACACATGCGCACACCTACACACGTACATACAAACACACACATGCGCACACCTACACACATACAAACACACACACACACACATACAAACACACACACATACAAACACACACACACACACACACCTACACACACACATACAAACACACACACACCTACACACATACAAACACAAACACACACACACACACACACACCATTGCTGTGAGACAGCATCGATAAAATGATAATCTAAGAGCTCTATTGACTAGATCTGTGACTGTTAGTGTAGTTTACATACCTTTACTTCATACTGGTCCCCAACATTGTTCTGCCATCTATTTCTCAGTTGCACTACTTCCGCCTCTGTGAGCGTCACTCCTAATAAAACACACATCAGTTCTTCACACAGTTCATATTTCCATTGGCAAACACACACTGAGAGTTTAACTAAACCCAGTAATAAAAGGTCTATGGATATGCTATGGACCATATAATTATTACACTCTGTAGAGTGGCAATTATACACACAATTATACCCAGTAGTCGCTTGATTAGAGCATTTAATGTACACAAATTACAAATGACACTAATTCTAATTCACTGAAAGTGCTGTGTGACTCACTTTTTTCCATGGAGCTGCTTCTATTTATCATGACAGCTCTGTCTTTCAAACTTAAACAGTAATTTTGCATCTTCTCATCTGTCAGGAGAAGGAGAAGGGCGTGATTGGCTGGGTTATATGCATGCTTATGGGTCTAACAGCATGCCAATGGGTCTAAGAGTATAAAGGGAAGAGCTGGTCAGCTGTACCATGGTCGGTGCTGAAGCTGATTTTGCGATTTTGGTCTTTGGCCTTTGCGTTGCGCGGGGGTTTGGGGATGGCTGGGAGGGGAGGCGCTGGCTGGGGCGTGGAGCCCATCCGCAGCATCCTCATGCTGACCGTCTGGCCTGTTTGTCGGAGCAGTAGCATGGCCTGCTGTTCACTGCAGCCATGCAACCGCTGCCCGTCCACCTAAACAGATCAAAACACTTTTACATTCTCCTTATTTGGCAATGCAGACAGCAGAATATATTCCAATATATATTCCTGTGCAATATCATTTTTCAAAATCACTCATCACACTAGAGGGATTATGCACCATTTCCAACATTTTTGGTGTTCCATCTCAATGAATCAAAATAATCCAAAGGAATCTTTCATTATACAGTGGACTGTGGAAGTACCATTAAAGTGGCAGTGGCATTTTTGCCTAAAACTAGCAAGCTAACAAGCTAAAAGTGACAGCCAAATACCAGCAACAGCACCACAGACACTCCTAAAAGCTAGCTGTCTTTCTCAATGATGTACAGTATTTTGGATATTAGGTAAAGTGAGAACAGTTGTTCTTGCTTTTCTGCAAGGGTTTCTGCTGGGTTCACATGACCATGTACCATCAAAATGAATTCAAGGATATTATACAAACTAGCTAGTAACAAAACTATAGCATGAAGAACAGAGTACCAATGAGTATACTGTACACAAGGGCACTGCACTGTCAATAGAGTACCAATGAGTATACTACACAAGGGAACTGTACTGTCAAATGAAAAATGAATAAATAAATAGACATGCTTAGACATGTGTAGACACAAATGTGATGGAACTCACAGATAAGATGTGGTCTCCAATGTGCATCTGGCCATACTGGTCCACTGCACTCCCCTTCTCTATGCTCTTCACAGCAATGCCACTGGAGTCTGCCACACAAGGAGGAATGTCAACATGTCAGGACCACTGAACTGGCAGTACGACACAGTGACAATCAGATAAGCAGGCAACTAAAGCAGACCTGAGCCAGGGGATACCGACGATCTGACAACGGAGATTCCCAGGCCGCGTGCGTTTTTAGTTAACCACACATCGTAGGTTCTATCCTTCTCGGGTTCAGAGTACTGCAAAGAAAGCACAACACGTCAACATGGAGATTAGTGGCAGAGCTGCTTCAGTGGAAAAGTAATTGGGATCTCACTGTGTTTGCCAGACAAAGCTGCTGAAGCCATCACATCCCTGTTCTCTGTCTCACAAGACTGAGACACTTCCCCATGTATTCCTCCTCTAGTGTGGCTGTCTGAAATAACAGCTGGTCTTGCGGATGTGTACTTGCCTCCAGATCTAGGGTGCACAGTTGTAGTCTTTGGATGGTGTGCTACCGCGACATTGGTGCAAGTATACCTCATTCACATCTAAGTCTGTGCTCATAAGCAAAGCACTCTGGGCTAATCAAATAGTATATAGCAAACACTACTTTTTAAAGGTGCAGTCTTTAATCCACACTTTTCATAGAATTCAGATAAATTCTCATCACATTCCTCTAGCTCGGTTCATGGCTCTGTGAATGGGCAACATAGAAAGTGAGTAGGACCAAACCATAGACTATTCAAACAGGTCAACATGTTTCTTCAGGAGAACGAAAGCGAGGGGTGTAATTTGATTGATTATTTCGCTCAAATATCAACAAACGTGGACCAGAATCAAGGACTTCACCTGTAACTAAACAGAACCACATGTTCAACATTTACATATATGACATATGTGGCCATGTGGTCTTTTCATCTGTTTTTCACATACTCTCTTCACACACACACACACACACACACACACACACACACGTGTGCGGGTGCACGCACACAAACACACACACACACACAAACACACACACACACACCCACACGCGGGTGCACTCAAACAAACACACACACACACACAAGACAGGATCAGTACACTCTAACTTTGTGCACCTGGGCTGGTCTCGTCTCTCGTTGCTGGGTAACGGGGTGAGACAGGTCGTTGCCTGCGGTGTCTCTGGCGATGAGAAGTCTGACCCGTGCGCTGGTCTGCTTGAGCACCTGTGCCACCTGCTCGCTGCCCATCCCTGCCAGGTCAGTGTCGCCAATCCGCAGGATCAGGTCACCACTGCGCAGACGCTTATCCTGCACACAGCACAGCGCAACTGAGTCCCTGCCAAACAGCTGATCTGGAATCAGGCTCCTCTGGCTATGTGTTAATATTATATCAAGACTGAGCAAAGATCAATACAGCCCTCTCTACAACCCAGAGGCACTTTTCTGGAAGGTTTTACAATTGATGCCTTCTAAACAGTCAAGTACTTGTGAGTTCAACACCCCTCCCCACCCCCACCAGATATGTTCATTTCGTCCAAAGCCTCCCACAAAATCACACAAAATCACAGGATCTCAGGGCTCCAAATTCTATCATACAATTACAGAAACAGAACTCCAAATCAAAGGGGATGTTACATCCTGACCTAATCAGATGCCCATGGCTACCCGAGCAAATCCTCTCGACACCCACACGCACAGTATCATGGTGTACAGCAACACCAGAGAACACATCTAAGCCTGATCGCCTTGCATATCCTGGAAGCATATTACAATTACAACAACCATGAGACGACAGTATTTAGGAACCGTCTCAGGACTGCCAGCCAGCGGGGTCACCATGGGGTCACAATCAAGAACCCTCATTTGTGTTGAAGCTATGGCTGCGCATAGAACAATGCAGGATTGTTTCAACGTGTTTCACAAGGCTGAACTGTCAGTACAGATTGCAAGTTACAGCAAAGATACAAGAAATTTACAGTAAAATTCTTTCATTTTTATGTTACTCTAAAATGATCCTAAACTCATTTGAAATACAGATGCACTGGATCCTTGCTTAGTCCAGTCAATGTATGACAATGATGGATTTCAAAAACTATATTCTAGCAATACTTACTAACACATCATATCATGAGCTTACTTTCTCTGTTGTAAATAGTTTTACCTTGTTACCTTTGGTACAAATTGTGAATCACAAACACTTTGTGGTAAAAAAAAACAACAGCTGTATTCTGCACAAGGTGCATTTTGTGTGGTGAATGAATGTGGACTATACTTCATGACACCGAAACTAAATGTATAAAACCGTGTAAGTTACCCTGTCAGCTGGTCCACCGGGGATGATGGTTTTGACCATGGTGCCTGCACTCTCGCTCCCCACTATCCCAAAGCCAAGGCCCGTCCCATCATTCTCCAAATCTATCGCCTGGATATACCCCAACTGAGACGTTGAGGCAAAGAGAGGAGGAACAGGGGGGGGGGGGGCTCTTTCATTATATACTCAAACATTAAAATGAGCATTGTGCCTATTTAGACTGAAACTCATTCCAATGTTATGCTAATAATACTATAGGTAAACTAGAAGTTCTTTTTCAGGTATCATAATGCAACTACATGGTTACAACATGTTTGTGTGCTAAATTGACAGCTGTTGAAGATGCCGTACACTGTTCAGTTCAGTGAGCTTAGAGAGGTCCTTGGGCAGGGAGATGGTTCTGTTCATCTGTGGGGTGGACAGCTGAGGGATGGGTCCTCTGGCAATGGTCAGCTTGACCTTGTCAGTGGCATTCTGCAGGACTCTCACTGCATGCTCCTGGGACACTGTGGAGTCAAAGAGCTGCCTGTCCACTGCCAGGATCTGATCGGCTTGCCTTAGGCGACCATCCCTGGGAGAGAGAGAGAGAGAGAGAGAGAGAGAGAGAGAAAGAGAGTCAGTGTTTCTACTGTTTTCTTGCTTTCTTTTACCCATCTAGAATAATCTAATTGGTTCTACACAGAACAATTACCAGCCCAATCAACCATTCATTGGCAAAATCATTGAAAATGTCATTCTTAATCAACTAACCGCATTCTTAATGTCAAATGAGTATTTTGATGACTTTCAGTCAGGCTTGCATTCTAATCACATCACTGAAACAGCACTCGGCATACGCAGGCAAAAACATCAGTCCCAGTGTTTTTGGACCTTAGTGCAATCTTTGACCCCGGTGATCACAACATGTGACTCCACAGACTGGAGCAGTGGGTTACATTTTAGGTCCAGTTATCCAGTGGCTCACATCATAACTTTACTTACAAGACTCTTTGTTGCCATTGGAAACTATACCTCAACACCAACATCCTTGACCTGTTGTGTGTAGGGCTGGAGTGTGGTGTGCAGGGCTGACTATTGCAATGATACTTTGAAACTTAAATCCTTATGCTGTCTTCCAGTAAGCAGAGGTCTTACTAGGATGTCATTTTTGGATTATTTGGGTGGGCAACAACAAAAACGACACCTAGCAACACCTAGACATGTTAGCGACGCCTAGACATCCAAGAGTTTTAGCCTCCATGCTAGCACTCCCATGCCCAAGGTTGCAAGGTTGAGTTCGGTACGGGACTGTGCTTGTCCACACAACGCAGGTTACATATAGCCCACAAGACAGGAGCAGAGAGGACCTGGTGGTGTGTCTGTGGAGGACGGAGGACAGTGTGTCTGTGGAGGAGGGAGGAGGGTGTGTCTGTGGAGGAGGGTGTGTGTGTGGAGGAGGGTGTGTCTGTTTTGTAATGAGCAACCTATCCACGCTGGAAGATTTACCTCGCTAGCTAAATAAAACTGATCATGTTAGCCCTCTGTAAAATGATTTTATACCCAACAAGCCAACTCCAGTGACTGACAAACAAATCATCTATCGCAATCCTGGAGCTGGCTCGCTAGAAAATCACTAAACTAACAAATTAGTTGGTAACTTAAAAGCTGCATGCAGCTTGCAAAATGTGCAGACTCAACTGTGAAACTATACCTGTACTATACTGCTTGTTTATAAATCACTAAATGGGGCAGGACCAAAATAGCTCTTAAATATGTTTCAGCAGTGCACACCTGCTAGACCTCTCAGATCACTGGAGAGAAATCTGTTGGTAATAATACACACACTTCTAACTAAACCTGGTGAAGCAGTTGGTTTGAGCTGCTATGCTGCTCAGCTCTGGAACCAACTTCCTGATGACATCAAAGGTGCTCCAACTGTTGCCAGTTTCAAATCTAGACATACAACCCAACTGTTCTCAGATGTCTTTTGTTAACTGATCAAATGCACTCGACTTTTTAAATTTGTTTCCCGTGTTCTTTTGGCTGATCTAAAGCACTCGTGCCTTGCCATGCCAACTGCTGGTCATGGTAACAGTGAAGTTCCCAATGGTGTTGGTATGAAATACTGCTCTTCTGCAAACACCTCAAAGAATGAAACATACTTTGTTAGTAAGTAGACTGTGGTATGTTTGCAAGTGTGTGTCTTACCTGTATGCCACACCGCCTTGTTTGATCTCCTCAACAAAGATGCCCAGTCCTGTGTTCTTCTCTGTCTTAAGGGCCACCACACTGAAGCCAAGACCAGGCGGCCCTTTAGTCAGCTCTACATGGCCCACATATCGACCCTGCAACACACAGAGAGTTCGCTCAGAGGGAGTCATCTATACCACAACCTGCAGCACCGCTATGGCGTAAATATGCTCCCAATGCAGGCTGCGTTCTGTGGTAACAAACATTACACCCACAACACACAAAAGTCACTCAGTAAGTCTTTACTCCCAGTACAATCTCATAACAAGGCCTAATTGAGATCATTATAAGACTGAATGCGCACTGTAACGAAGTGATACTGTATGTTTTCAGTCAGCGCAGTAAATGTGTATCCATTGGAGAGGACATGAGAACAGTTACATTATCAGGGTGGAAATGCAGGTTAGTTGGGAAAAGCACCTGAGCCAAAGAACGGATGACAAAGTCAAAGTCATCCTGGGTTCTTCTGTCACTGATGGTGAGGATGGGGTCCAGGGAGCCAGTGTGGTTCCTGTTGTTCTTGGCTAAGGAACATGTCTCTGGATACTGAGCGTTCCGCGGGTCCTTCATGGACTGAGACCGTGGTATCTGGCTGCCCTGCTAGACAATGACAATATATGTCTATCAGATACACACATACTCTATCTCTCTCTCACACTCACACACACACACACACACACACCCACACACACACACACTGTCAGTGTAAACGGATAGGTGTTCTAGGAGACTGTTATGTCATATCTGTGTCACAGCTTGGAGAGTTACTTCCCTTAATGAGCTACCTGAGAATTTTTGTGTCACATTGTGTGTGTGTCTGTGTGAGTGCTTGTGTGTGTGTGTGTGTGTGTGTGTGTGTGTGTGTGTGTGTGTGTGTGTGTGTGTGTGTGTGTGTGTGTGTGTGTGTGTGTGTGTGTGTATGAGAGAGAGAGAGAGAGAGAGAGAGAAAGAGAGAGAGAGAGAGAGAGAGAGACATGGCAAAGAAGAAAAGTAAAAGAGAGAGAGAGAGAGCGAGAAAGTGATTTGGTAACTACTGTCTGACTCTCAGTCTCTCTGCAGTAAAGCAGCTCAGATAAGCTGATTACAGATCCTGTTGAGCTCCAGCATTCAGTAATTACAGTGTCAGCTCCCTCCTAGTAAAAGGCAAGAGCCCGTAACACAGTGCACTCTCACCTTTACCTGGCATAACCTGACCATATGGACCATCTCAAAGAGGTAGCCAAGTAGCATGGCATTTCATATCAATCAATAGGGTACAAATCTCTAGCCAAACAACTTCACAACACTTTTCTTTGCACTGTACAGCTATCATCCAAACCAGTGATTTCATTCGAATGTCCTTCAGTTTGGAAAGGGACACAGAGATTACTTTTTGACACACGCATACATGTGCATGTGTGTGTGTGTGTGTGTGTGTGAAAATATGCATCTGTCTGTGTGTGTTTGACCTATCTGTGACCCCTCTCTCTCTGTATGTGTGTCTCTTTGGACGTCTGTCTGAGGCTGTGTGTGTGTGTGTGTGTGTGTGTTTTACCTGTCTAAAGCCATGTGTCTCTGTGTGTAGGGGAGAGGTTGGGTTGTGTGTGTGTGTTTGTGACCTGTCTGAGGCTTTGTGTGTCTGTGTGTGTGTGTGACCTGTCTGAGGCTGTGTGTGTGTGTGTGTGTGTGTGTGGGTGTGTGTGTGTGTGTCTGTGTCTGTGTGTGTGTGTGTGTGTGTGTGTGTGTGTGTGTGTGTGTGTGTGACCTGTCTGAGGCTGTGTGTGTGTGTGTGTGTGTGTGTGTGTGTGTGTGTGTGTGTCTGTCTGTGTGTGTGTGTGTCTGACCTGTCTGAGGTGTGAGTACGGTCCCTGCTGGCCGGCCTCCTGCATGAGCAGGATCTGTCGGAAGAGGGGGCTCTGCAGGACGCTCTTCAGCAGGTTGAGCTTCTCCTCTGTGGGCGCCTCGCCTCTCTCCTTCAGCCGTGCCTGAAGACGCTCCACAGCCGCCAGAGCACGCTGCGTGTCTGTCAAACAAACACAACCCAGGAACACTGGAGAATCAAATGGAGATCCCTACACCAAGGTTTCTTTTCATACATTCTTCCGGAAGTTGAAAAATCTTTTTCAAAAGAACAGCATACAATGTCTATTTGAGAAAATAATACACTCGCATTCATTGTTACGCTTTTATCTTCTTCTTTTCATTCTCTTTGGAGTCTTTCATTATTGCATGTGCAATCAATATCTAATTTATAATTTAACATTTCAGTACCACAGGACCTCTTTACCAGGCAATAGAAACTATATACAACTACAACAGTTATGTTCACACTTCTTTGCCTTAATTATGTGGCTTTATAACCTCTGGGACTATGAGACACAGACATACGGTACTTCATACGAGTGAACCATGCTTAGATGGATTGGTGAATATTTGTGTGATGCTTGATATTGAACTGTATCTGATACTTACTCATGATGTCAGCCATTAATGTTGAGCCCAGATACTTGATATCTTCTTTCAGTGACTTATCAGTGTGGAATATCCCCTACCTATGGGAGATTTATAAAGACAACATGCATGATGTGAAAGACTCTATGTACCAATCTAATCCATACACATTCACACACGTCTGTCAGTCATCTGTATAGTAAAATGTATGAAAAGACTTATTCACAGATTGAATTGGCCTTCATCTTCAAGTTCAAACAAAAGTATCATCATTGACCGACGAACAAATTAACTGAGTACTTTGTCACTCTGACAATACCATCTCAAGGCTAGAGGTGTTCTGTCTCCAAACAGCCTGTATTTCTTCAATAAGAGTTAGACCGTGCTAGGCCAATGGTGCACTGGCAATTTCACGGCTATTTACAACCATCGTCTCTGTAGCCGGAACCCATATGGTCAGTCTTCTAGTAATCAGTAATCTGTGTATATGTTGTGGGTGTAGGGTCACACCGTGGTCTCTGCTATGGCAGGTGCCTGGTGTGTGAGGAAGAAGCTGTAAACAAGCTTGTTTGTGCTTGGGTATTCACTAATGCTCTTATTTAACGGATTAACATCTGTAAACGGCCTTAACTATGGACGACAGTAATGAACTTAGACAGACGGCCTTACAACCATTTTGATTCAAGTGCTCACACTAACACAGTCTTTCTATCATTCATGGGCATGTACATGTACATCAAATTAGCTCAAAAATGAAGCATAAACCTATTAAAATGATCTTTATTCAATCTAACACGTGCATCTGCACATACATAGACATACACACAGAAATAATATTTTAAAAACAATAGAAATACCACATGAGTATCATTATCGTGAAAATCACCAAAACTGCCAATTCGTGATATAACGCATTATGTCAGCTATTTACACTTCAAATCTGATCTTTAATTTCGATGCCCTGAAAATGTAATTGAATACAACATCTAGCGTCCATAAGCATATTTAATATCACCCCCGACTGTGAAGAACAGGATCGATGAGCTCTGAGACACGCACGAGTAAAGCTAATTAACTTCACAGAAAAGTAGAGGTTCATTTTTTTGTTAATATTAATGGCGAGAAGTAGATTACACATAATCAAAGGCGTCACTTTAAAATCAGTGCCCTCCCCGATGTCTCCTGACTTTAAAACATAGGCAGTTTGCAGCCCGAGCACCTACTGTCCTGAATCCAAATCCGCTTTGCTCACCTCCATTTCGCCTCCTTTCCCTGGATCAATCAACAGGTTTCCCACGGGCTCAAACATCACCAGTCGAAGAAAAAACAACACTTGCTTACAAAACTAAAAACATGATACTGACCAAAGGTAAGTTAGTCTGAGTTTAAGACGGTAACTTTTTACGTAATACAAAGGATTTCTTTGGACGATTGCGAGTACAGCGTTTGAATGACACTTGACAGCCACAGCGCATGCCCACAAAGCGCATCTCAAGAGCTGAAATCTTGCGCCTTTAGTTCACAACGTGAACGCGCTCCACCCACGCCTCTCACATTGGCTTCAATTCTACAATAAACATTCAGAGAATTATTTGGATTATATTTACCCCACAGTTTATAATGATACTCTCCGACTTACGACTCCTAAATAATCCTAAACATAGACCAAGGTTATTGAATAGGCTATCAGAAGGCCTACCCTAAAACACATTTAAAGAATACTATTTTGGTCGCAATTAAATTAATGAATATACGATGGAAATTCCACTACATGGTGGTAGGTTATGTGCTGTTTGTAAAGGGACTCGTTAGGCTCGTCGTCAAGGCTCACACTATTGCATGGTTAAGACCTAGGCAGGCTTTCGTTGCTAGATGGAGCTCCAGCTCTTGAAATGTTGGCGAGTCGAGCACCATTTCAGGCTTCAGTCCCCTCCTTCACTGCATCAGACAGCACTGTACTTCCAAATTGGCTTGTCATTTCTCTCAGCGCATTCTTTCGCAGGCAGGTCGGGGTGCTCCACGCGTGGACGTTTTGAAGACACCTGCGAGGATAAATGCATAACGTACGTTCGGCCAGCGCCGAGTTCAAGGTCTATGATGGTGACATGCTTTTTCCGCTACTGCAAGGGTGATTTGGATACAAAATAACCAGCTTCCAGTTTATCTGACGTTCAATTTCTTACGGACGAAGAATATTTCACTTAGCTATAACATCACAGCGTTTTAATGGCCGAAAGAGGAGTCTGAAGAAATAGCATCTTGACTCGAATAATCAAATCCTATTATCATACCCTATTACTTTCAGTCTATTTACATGATATTCTACCAGAGGACTTATATCGGAACCGGAGTAAATAGCAATTCCGAGGCCATCCGTCGCGATTTCAATGGACGGATCGGGACGCGATCATTGTTGCTGTAATGATATGTGGTAAGACAACGTTTGAAATGTTTTCCTCTGTATTGCCCTCTCATTTATATTTGTGGAATGGCGGGATTAATGGACATTGCGCTTCATGACAGCTGCATCCTTGGTTCTGATGCGCATTATCGAAGATAGCCTACCTGATAAGAATGTTTAGGGCATTTGACCCGCTAAATCATACCGTTGTCTGTGTGTGAAGTACCGAAGCATGGCTGATGCCTTTCGGTCTATCGTGTGTGGTTTTCTAATGGGCGTCGCTCAGTTAGGAACATTTTGTCGGCAAGCCGTTGCTTCTCGACCTCCGTTGTAATGGCATCATTGCGTTAATTCATTTTGAAAGAAAGAGGGACTCAAGATAATAGAGTTGGCCGACGCTGCGGAATGTTGCCCATGGATGGGGAGGGTTGCAGGTTTTCAGCGACTTCAAGGCATTTTTCCTTTTCGCAGTGTACCCTGTACATGACAACACAGTCTCAGCATCTGTATTCAGATCTAGAAAGAGGCAAATGTCCATATTAGAGTGACGCTTCTAAGGACATGGGAAAGATGAAGGCAAAAGATAAAGTAGCTACACCCTGTCTAAAGCAATACCACAGTAGCATACAGTGTCCTTGACTTTAGTTGAACACCAACAACACTAACAGCAACAACAACAATAATGGAGATTTGTTGGTAAATGTTTTACTTTCTCTTCTAAAATATAGTCCGAGAGACATATAATGACAACTGGAAGCAAAGTCATGCCTGTGGCCTACACAGATACGCACAGGGCTCTTTTCATGTTTACTTCCATTGTTAAGGAACCAGTTGACTTATTTGTAGCCTTTCCAAAATTCATACCCACTTTTCTCTCTGCATGTGAAAATTATATTTCCAAAAAGGTTGCATTAGTTAAATCTAAGCATCAATTTATTACTGTTTTCAACTGAGGCAATCATTATCTATCATAACCTATGGTGGATGATGGATTCTAATGTTACCCACCATTACAAGTTAATCAATTGCTTGCCAGATTTGATCTGTCAAACCAAGTCAGTGAGATAATCAGTGATTCACAGATTACCTCACAGTTTGCATCATTAATGGGGAAGAAGATAGTCTGTTGGTAACCACAGATGGAGCTAGACTGGATGGAAGTTACAGGCTGAGGATGTAACATTGGGATACACTCTTCTCATTGGCTCCGACTGCTTAGGGGGGCTCCTGTATTATTTTGAACAAATGTGTGTTACCCGTCAGGATGGGCTTCACTTGGCCGGTTGTACACACATAAAGTACTCTGCCCTAGCACTAAGCATCTTCATCTGTTGCAATTAGCAGCTAAATTGCATCTGTCAGATGTAATATGGCAAGCACACCAGGAGAGAGCCTGGATGCTGGTTCACACTCTGTTGGAAACAAATGTGTGTCCTAATGAACTAGCATTTAGGGAATACTAGTCATTGTTTGTAAACTGTAGTCGGACAGAGACGTATTGTTTACATGGAGAAAGAGAAAGAGGAGGTTTTGGCCAAACCCAACCACGTCCACTCACCCAGGCACACCACAGTCTCTTGGAGGTACTGTCAGTCTGGTGGTCTACTTGCCCTTTGTTTGGACCATGGAACGATGGGTTCTGGCACAGCAGTCTTTGTTTTGGGAGAAGAGGAAGAGTATGGGAACTAGAAGAGGGGGTCATCAACCCCAAATATAAATACATGCTTACACGGTGTAAGTCTCTCTTTCTCACACCCACATGCACACACACACACACACACACACACACACACACACACACACACACACACACACACACACACACACACACACACACACACACACACACACACACACTTCCATGCAATCTCAACCACACACATCTGGCCCCAGCTGGTTGGCCACAAAATGCCAACCCAAGGGCATTCTGTTTTTTCTCGTCAGGTGAGGACAGTCACTTAGTCCATGTAATACATTGCTGTACGTGAGTGCCTTTATCTCAAATCTGCACGCTTTACCACTGGGTTTAGCCATGATGAATGCTGAAGCCAGCCTGCCAAGGCCATTCTTCTTTTCAATGGACTGTTGAAAGGTTCACAGATTTTTTTTTAAACTCGGCAGGAAATTATTCACAATGCTTTCTGCCCACACCCCTGGCAAGCCTCATAAGGAGGTCCTCTGCCACTCTACGGCACCACTGCAGAGCGGAAAGAGCTTTATTTGTGGAGTGCCCGTCATCTTGAGGAAAAACTGTTTTATGGTAGTACGCATGAATGTGGCTGTTAGCACTTGACTGTGGACAGACCATTGTGAGTCACTGCCTGTGTGATGCAATGGGCTCAGGGACACAGAGCATCAACTCAGTACTAAGGTCATCATTCACTTTGAACCGCCATGACAGCGGAACACTTACACTTATCATGGTGATAACTCAAGACATTTTTGGCTGCTTCTTGGTCTATATTAGGTCTTTCCCCTTGCCAGTTTTAATTGTATAATGAGATAGGGTGTGTCACATAACCAGGTTTGGGGAACAACGGGCATGATGTGGCTGTGTGCTGCATACAATAATGTTGTTTATATTCCAGAGGCCTGTGCGGACTGTAGATGGGCTGAGCCATAATCCCCTGGTCTTATTTGAGGAAATACAGAGAGGGATGACAAAAGTGCACAGGATCTGGACTGTTTATATTAGACTCCGGGGTGTTCCTGAGGTTTGACTGTATTGTGTTATTGTATTGAGTAGACATCCAGGCTTGTAGCACAAACAAAAATGAGTTATTTCAAAGAGCATAATCTCAGTGACTCACTGGGCTAATTTTGAAATGGATTGTCTGGTCATGATACGTTGAAAATCACTGTAGATAACAAGTAGCAGCCGTTCGCTGTCGATAGAGTTGTTTTGAAACCGGTGTGTTTATTTCATGCTTATTTTTTGCCCGGAGCCATTTTCTGATTGTATACCTGGCAGCTGTCATTGCTCATAGAAAGCCAGAATGAATTTATTGCTTCACTAGTTACTATGTGAAGAGTGAAAGGCTCCATTAGAAGTTGTCAGCCCAACTCTACCGGCGCTGGTAGAGTACGTTAGCACCGCTATGAAGTTGTGATGTTTAATTCATTTTTAAACGTCAGCTGTGTGGCACAAACACACGGCACCTGTGATCTTCTGTCGTCAACGCACCTCTGATCTCGGCAGCCTCGGAAGTGCACTCACTCACTAACAAGTGGACTGAGACGGGAGCACGCTCCATTGTTGTTTGAAGTGATCTCGTGAAGGAACACTGTTGGTATCTCAGCAGCCATCATATGCATTAGTACCTGCGGGACTTGATTTTTTCCCCCTCACCTTTTCCTAGTGGCTGCACTCGTGCTGTTTATGATGTGCTGACTGACACAGGCTCCGCCGCTCTCTAATGAATGAAAAGAGCCTGAGACGCTGACACTGATGGCTGCTGAGTGCCAGCGAGCGTCATCCTCCGTTTGGGGGGGGGGGGGGGGTGGGGGGGGGTACAGATTTGATTTGAATGTAGAAAGTCTGGTGGTAGTAGTGCACTGACAGTATTGACAATGGAGTATTCAGATGGGAGATTGATTTCCCTACTTCCCTACTAAACGGATATGTTCCTCAAACAGCATAATATATTTAGTGACTTATCAAGTGGAATAGACATGGCTCTTGTTGGTTTCTGCTTAAACGGATGCCTAAGAGGAACTATGAATTGCTGAACTTGAGGTTTTCTCACAAAAATCGAAATATTGAAATAGGCTTTTTCAAATCAAACAAAATAACTTGTAGGTGTCTTGCTCCAAATGTCAGTGGAGGAGAGGATAGCAGTGGAGTGTGCTGGGCTGGTGTGGAGAGACTCAGCTCTGGGTGCCTGGGAGAATGCAGGATTGATCCCTGCTGATCGACCTGGAGAGCGATGATAACCAGACTGCAGGGCTTATGCTGTTATTAAGAGGAAGTATTCTCAGTGTTAACAGATAGCTGTAAATTAAAGTGTCTGCCTGGGTTATTTGTCAAATGTAGTTGGGTGATCCATATTTGGCATAGCTGTTGAAGAATGTCGTGTGCTTCAGTCTTTTCATGTAGACAGTTTGTTTGCAACACTTGTATCGGCACATAGACTATTGAATTTGTACCAGTACAGGGATTCAGTGTGTCTGTGTGTGTGTGTGTGTGTGTGTGTGTAAGGGTGTGACTTGTGATGTGAGTTAGTGTTTTTGTGTCTCACAGGTTACACAAGTTAATGTGCTGCCACCCTACTACCATTAGATCTTCATAAATGCATCATGATAGTAATTTACTAACTCTAAATATAGCCTGTTAGAGTGTGCATGTCTGTCTCTTTGACCTGTTTAGAAGATGAGAAGACACACTGTGTCAGATCTGGGGCAGTCCTTCATGAGTTTTAATCGTCGCCAAAAAAAAAGCAAAGGAGTTTGGTGATTGATTGCTCCTCCCTTGGCATGGTTCGGCTGAGTTTGTCTAAATCAATTGGCAAACTTTCTCCTCGCGCCTCTGTGAGCACCAATGGGAGCCTCCCTCCCTCTCCACCTCTGTCATCTCTCCTTCACTTCAGGGAGAAGAGACTGCCATTTCTTTTTAAATCGCTCTCTCCATAATACATTTCATTATCTATTTAGCTTTGTGGCCGCACTCTAATTCTCTCTCTTTCTTAAGTGTCCTCACACTGGCTCCCTCTCTGTCGCTTTGTATGTTGTGAGTTAATGATTTTCAATGTTTCACATTATTGTCTTTACTTATTGTTGTTGTTGTTTTTTGAAGCCGAATCTAATATAGACGTCTTGGGCAAGCTGCACATGTGCACTGTAACCGGCTCACAGTGAAGAGCCCTTGGCCGTGATTGCTCCTTTCAGCTGTCTTTTCCCTGAGCCCCTTGTGGTATTGTCTTCCTGGCAGTCGCAATCATTCCTCATGCATAAATAGTCCCTGACAGCCATCTGTTTTCTGTGTTTTCGGCAGTAATGGCCCCCTGTTCGCCTAGAAAATTCCACGCACACAGAGGAAGGCAGGCCAGCAATAAGAATCAAAGTTTTTTTTTCCCTCCGTTCTTTTTTCTTTAAACGACTGCCTTTGCCGTTCATGAGTTTTCTTTTTTCTGTATTGCAAGTCATTAATCCTCTAACGCTGATGGATGTTCTCTGTTGGTCAGGGCCGTCCTTCTGCTGCATGTTGCCCTGCTTGTCTCTGCACAGATGACTGCTTTCCAATGGGGCCAATGGTTCAATTACTCCTGTTGTTGTCAGAAATGTCCCTTTCTTCGTGAAGCTTGTGTAGCCTGTCTGCGATTTATGCTCTGGCCACAGATATGGCTCTTTAATTTTACGCATGGCTAGGCGAGATACACCAGTGCGTCATGTATATATATCTCATGTGTTTATTAAATCTGTCAGGGCAACAATAACCTAAATGCACAGATTTTGAAACGTGGTTTAGATATTAACTTTAGACACCCCATCCCAAGAGAATTAAGTGAATTATTCACTTGGCTGTTTATGTGGTGGGGTTATTACATCTTGGTAGGGAAAAAAATACTTTGGGTGGTGTCCGTAGCACAAAAGAATGACAGCAAAAGTCAGAGCTGCCATCTTTGATGGGAGAGAAGGGGAAAGCTGAGGTACCACCCTGCCTCCCACACTCTCTCCAGTTGCGCTTGTAATGGCTCAGGGAGTCATACTCTTGACTAATGTAGGCGTGGGAGCAGACCTCCTCATGTTTTAATTGATTTCAGAGTTCACAGATGGGAAACAAGGGTCTTTACTGGTCAGTCAGTCAGTCTGTCTGTCTCTCACTGTGTGTATCCCCACTCTCTCTCTCTGTCTGAATCTGTTTGCACTCTCTATATTATCTTTCTTTCTCTCTCTCTCTCTCTTTCTCTCTTTCTTTCTTCCTTCCTTCCTCTCTTTCTCTCTTGCCTATGGCCATTCCAGCACACTGTCGGCCTCTATCATTCTTTTGTTCCAGCCTCTGCCCAGCCAGCCATAGCAGTGATGTTCACTGCCCCTGAGCCGGATAATAAAGCCAATTACCACCCAACATGGCAATGAGAGGGAGTGGGAGGGAGGGAGTGATGTGGAGAGCGAGGGAGAGAGGGAGGGAGAGGGAGGGAGTGATGTGGAGAGATAGAGAGAGAGGGAAGGAATGAATGGGAGAGAGAGGGAGAGAGGGAATGAGTGAATGGGAGAGAAAGAATAATCAAAGCAGGAGAGATAAAGAAGATGTGAGGTCGAGGGTTAATGTAAGAGATTAAGTCTACTGGTTACTTTTGGGAATGGTTTCACCTTTTTAAAGCAAGTAAAAAAAAAAACAATCAGCCAACCACTATTCTAGTATATCAAAGCACTGTGAATTTCCAGTGTGATGCACACACCAATGAACAGGTGGATTTCATTTTCTCAATCTCTGTCAGCATCATCTACAAGAAAGAAATGTTTCTTGAACAGGTTTTATATGAACAGAAATTGCAAATTAAATAACATTACAGTCTGAAAAAAAAACCCACATTATTTTGAACAATTCAGTGAAGGAGAATAACATGTACACGATCAGAACGCTAGAGTAATGTGCTGTTGGAGAAAAAAAAACAATGGCAACATTTCTGAAGGAAAATGGCTGGATGCACCCTCCTAGAGTTGCTGCAGTTAGGCAGTAAAGAGAGTTTTCTATGTAGAGGCTTCTATGCTTCCTCCTGGTTAAGCCATAGGGGTAGGTAGTGCCCAGACAGCTCAAACGGTTAGCTTTTATATTATTATATATTTTATATTACTATTATATTTAGAAAAGCTGTATTCTCTACAGACGTGATTCAACACTTAAGGTCACGTTTTCCACTCTTTATATAAGAAATGGGAAGGCTTTGTTTTGTACAGGGAGTAGAGAGGAGCTGGTCGTGCCATTATTAAATAAGACAAGAACACTGAGCTGGTTGTGCCATTATTAAATAAGACAAGAACACTGAGCTGGTTGTGCCATTATTAAATAAGACAAGAACACTGAGTTGCTTTCTATTGCACACTGATTTACACACACCCTACCCTAACCACCCTCCCCACCCCCACCCCCTCAAGTACCAAGTCTAATCACAATAGAAATATGTTCAGCAAACACAAAAAGATGTACTGCTCTGACATTCACCGGTCGGCATGTGTATACTGGCTCTGATGACAACATACACAACTGATCCTCTCCAGTGTTGATGATCCCATTAAGGCAGTGGTTCACAACCTCAAACAACAAACTACTGGTAATTAAGTATGGCAGCGCTCTTACAGCATACTAGCCTGTAACTAATTTGTAGCCTACTTTATGGGCCTTATTCTATCAGCGTCACAATAGCCTGCCGCGGCTATTTTGTTGACATAGAAAGACACACCTAGGGACACAAACGGTATATTCATATCAGCTATGTGGGTCTACAACCATACTAAGTTTCATGTGAATTGGTGAAGTCTAAGTAGATGATATCGTCCACCAAAAATGAGTGGGGAAAATAATTTTAGTAGAAGAAGGATGAAAACGTTGTCAAACACTGGCACAGCGGCGATCATAATTATACCATACAGATCTAGAATTCACATTTATCTGCATCTCTAACGTTACTTATTGAAGCCATTGCGTACTAGTGACTCAAATCTGCTGTCAACAGTGGGCTGACTAGCTACGTGGGGGGCGGGGGGTTTCTATGTCAACAAAATGGCGACGGCTTGGTTTGCGAATAAGGCCAATACTCAGGCCCTACCGTTTATCGTTAGAAGGGATAGCTAGGCTAATTATTAATACAACGGATCTGCGCCTAATATAAACCAATCCCAAAAAATGGAATGATATATAGCCAATCATAAAACCATATTTGATTCGGTCAGATTTGATCTATTCAGAAGGGCTAAGATCGAATAAATAAAGAAGATTGAACTTCAAATATTTAAAGTTTAACTTATGATGAAATGAAATTGAAAATGCTCAACTGGTCAACTGGTTAGTTTTTTTATTAAATGTTGAATTGATTGATGAAATTAAATAGAAAATGTTTGCTGTTCAAATGCAGAAACATTATTTAAGAAAAGTTATGTAAAAGCTGATAAAAAAACAGTAAGAGGCTAGGGAATTATTTCTAGTTACTAGGTAAAAACTAGGTAATAGGCTAGGCAATTATTTTGTCATTGTCAAAGGGGGTCCTGTCATGAAAAGTCTGGGAACCGCTGCATTAAGGATTCAATTTGGATGAAAACAAACATGTGTTGGAGTACAGTAAAGGACAGCAATATTATAGACTTTGTGTGTATGTGTGTGTGTGTTTGTGTGGATTGCTGGTGTGTTTGTGTGTGTGTGTCTCTGTGTGTGTGTGGGAGGGTGTTTGTGTGACTGTGATGAACATCAATGCAAGTGATGGAATAAGTAGGAATTGAAGCTGATGATTTATGAGTGTGTGTCCAGCTCATTCTGACTGTGTAGTATGAATGGGCCGTTGTGATTGATGATGCCCGAACTGAGCATGTTTTCCCTTGCTCTCTGTTTCTGCAGGTTTTTCTAGGACGGCACCTGATGTCACGCACTGCACTTTAATGCAACACTGAATAAATACAGGTAAGGGTGTGTGAGAGTGTGTGTGTCTAATGGAACAGAAAAAAAACCAACATCAAATCCTCTAACTGCTCTGACATTTAAGTAGATTTGCCTTTAGACTGGAAGTGCAATCCAATCTGGCTCCCTTTCAAAGTGCCCAGTGCATTCAGTGGTCGGCCCTCGGAGCCCACTGAGAAAATAAGGGAAAGTGGCCATGAATGGTTTCATCACAGGACAATATTACTTGACTCACTAAATTCTTTTCAGTGGTTCATGGAGGAAGGAAAAAAAATGCACTTGTATAACCCTCACTCAAACTTATTTACTACCCGAGCTAGAGCGATAAAATATGGGATTTACAACCTCCATTTTAATTAGATATACTGTCTCTCACAGGCGTGGAGAGATAAATTGAATACTCAATTTATAGAAGCATCAGTATTGACAGTCAAAGGAGCACATCCATACACGGTTGCATAAATATTTACGTCCAGTCACAGATCTTTGTAACAATAATGTAAGGCGACAAACAAAAACATTTATACATTTCATTGAATACAGTGTTTTTTTTTCAATAGGAGAATCGGTGGGCCCTGTATATAACTAGCTATGGTCTTGCTTAGAGACTGATGTAGGTATGCAAACATACTAAATATGCACCATCCCCATCCACATGTTCACACACATAAATAACTCCCACCCTGACAATGAATGACCCCTGAAAAACACAACAGTCAACAGAAGACAATTGTGGTTTTGGACGTCTGTGATGTGTGTGTCAGTGGTGCGCTGAAAGGCAGGAAGTGTGTGTGGTGGGACAAGAGGCCATAGGGGGGGCAGGTGTTTCCCAGTTGGCCATTCTCCTCACTCTTCACCCTGCAGCAGCGGTGACGATGGCTGGCATCGCTGCTTGTCTGAACGCGCTCGCGCCACCTGGTGAAGCACGGGGGCTCCGCTGGCTGCCCGTTGAATTGGGCCAGAAGCATGGAGCCATTGTGTTCCCTCCTTCCCCGGTCCTCCAGCCTTCAGAAGAGGAGCTATTGTCTGCCAAAAACAATGGCCACGCACGCTGAACAAAGGCGCCCTGCTGCTGGCTCCCTCCTTCAGAGAATGCATTAGCGCTGATATGGAGCCATGGGCAGGCCTTGTGTCTCAGGCACGGACAGGCAGGGGAACAGCACTGAAGGGGGGGGGGGGGTGTGGAGGGGGTGAGAGGTCAGGTCTGACAGGGTGATAAAGGACGTTTGGAATAATAACCATTATGTTCAAAGTGGGGTTTTTTTCCCTCAGTATTTGTGAATGCAGTGTGATGACTGTATGTGTCACTCCTTGTCTATATCTATCTATCTGTCTATCTGTTGATGTGCATGCACATTATGTTTATGAGTGTATACACTATCTATCTGTCTATCTATCTATCTATCTATCCATCCAACACATCCATTCATCTATCTATCAGTCTGTCTATCTATCCATCCATCCATTCATCTATCTATCTATCTATCTATCTATCTATCTATCTATCTATCTATCTATCTATCTAATCCTCCTTGTATATCCTCTACACTTTTCTGTTGTCTTGTGGTGGAAGAAGCTGTCATGGAATCGGAATGCAAACCTCCAAGAATGCAATAACACAACCAGTCATCTCCCTGACAACAATAAACCTTTGAAAAACAAATAACTACTGAATACGATTAGTCAATCTTATTAACTCTCTGTATTGCTTCCAGTACACAGTATAGAGACACAATAATATATGCACACATACACACACACACACACACACACACACACACCCACACACACAAATACACTCATTCTCCCTGGATCAAGCTAAGGGACCATGAGATTATTTTCTGTCAGCATCTTGGAAGAGGAGCCATATTTTGAGCCAGGGGTATTCCTAGAAGGATTACCACTCTATTAATGCAAACGGGCTCAACAGAAACAAAACAGGCTGTGATGATGGGTATCATCCTAAGAGAGAGAGCAGTTTGTGTCCTCTCATCTCCCTACTAACAATTTCATATTATAACAACCTTATTTCCTACGAAGCTGTGGACTGCACAGCATTTCTTGGGGGTAGATGGAGCAACACATATAGACATAATGTACATCCACCTGTTACTGAACCCACAGAATGTGTGCCCTGTGCTTAAGCAGACAGTAAATATGTCTTTGTGTATGTCATGTAGTTTTAGTGTCTGTCAGACCTGTTCTCAGTGCTGGATATATACTGCGTAAAGGCACATTAATCATACAATATGTACATGACTGTTGGTGTGCATGTGTACCATGTCTGTGTAAATACACCTTTGTGTTGACAATAGCAAAAGGGCTTTAGGCACCGTAATACGAGTCCTCATCAGAAACACGTCTAACCCGACGTGTGACACCTATCACTTCTCATGCACTTGTCTCCTTACACCGTTGCCAGGTGGTGTGTGGGGTCTGCAGATGCCTCTGTGTGTGTGCGCGTGTTTCACTGAAACACAATAATGTGGTGGGCACACTACCTGCGGGGTGCAGCTCCACACTGCGCTGTGAGACGGCAGCCGTGATCAGAGTATTAAATGATTGCGTATTGACTTTTGTATCCCCTTTTGGGCTCTCCGGCTGCGCCTCACGTGTGAACAGTAAACGTGACATTTATCTGTCTTCTTGGGCCACAGAGCCCGAATGAATTGACTTTACCTGCTCCACTGAGTGTCGGAGGCTTCACAGAGAGCTCGGCTGCCAGCCCTGTCAATGTGTTGGAGTCTGAATAGAAGTGCCTTTAAAGCTGGAGGTCTGATCTTTGATAGGATGGGGCCTTTTAGTGTGTAATGAATAAGGTCAGGATACAGACATGGGAAGCTTATCTTACATCGTGTCTGAGACCGTGAGATGCTTTTTTAGATACATGCCTGCCGGTATGTTTGCGTCTCTCTGAAAAGACCTGGAAATGAAGCAAGGGGGAGAAAGAAAAGTGTTTGTCAGTGTAGGGTACAATGCAATGGTCTGAAGCAATATTATGGTTTACAGTAGTGGTTATATAGTGGTTGTATATTACCATATTACAATATTGTGTTATTAAGATCCAAGATGCATTCCACTATATTTCTAAGGCCTTTCAAGTGACATCCTACACCTGTGTTGGTGACAATTCACATTTTCCCTGTACTTGATCCTCTTTCTTACACTCTCTCTCTCTCTCTCTCTCTCCTTTTCTCTCTTTCTGTCTCTCTATTTTACATGTTGAGTTAGCCCTCGGAAGGACAATCCTTTGTTAAGTGCTTCCTTTTATATTTGTACAGTGTTGTTGGACATGCATTATTCAGTGGGGGACCAGGCAGAGTCTGCAATCTGAAAAAGCAATGGGAATAAATATTTAATTGCGTGGATACGGGTACACGTTGTAGCACGGAAGAGTGAACTTCCAGGAAGAGTGGGAATGCTGTTGTCGTCATATTGCAGAAGAGGCACCATTCTTTTTTCTCTATCACACTCTCTCTCTCTCTCTCTCTCACTTCCCCCATCTTCAGCATCTTCACTAACAGCGTAAAGACTGGGACAAATATAGGCACGGCATGAAATATTACTAAGTTGGTGACAAAAACATGTAAATATTTCACAACCCTTCCCACCCGGCCCATCCCCCATTTAAAACAATAGCGATATTGTGACCTGCATTATGCATCATTTTGCCATAATTTGGATTTCACCATGACATGGATAAAACACACTCAGCCATACCGAGCCGCTGTGTACAGTAATGAGGTTACAGGCTCCATATTGCTCATAGGCTGTTCAAATTACCCTCCCTCGCCCTGCTCTCTCTCTTTCTCTCTTTTCTTTTGTCTCTCTGCGCCCCTGGCTGTGAAAACAGAAATATTTGTCATGACAGAAGTGGCTTCAGAGCCAGGCAAATGAAATAATCGTCCACCAAGAATGAGAAGGGATGATATCCATAGAATCCAACCAACAGGGGGAAGGAAGAGAAAACATATACAACTATAACTGGAGAAGTACATATATATCGTGTCATATATACCATAGAACATATATCTCGTGTCATATATACCATATGCAAGGCATACATACCTCCATCTAGGGTACGCATACTCCAGATTCATATGTTTCAACTTACCTGACAGCTCCTGGCATGACGAGATGAAGGGTGTCAACACGGTGTCGCCAGCGGAGACAAATCTGTCTGTGGCATTTGTTGCACCGCTAAATGCTAATAAAAACAGGTTCTCTTATCTCTTTACGTCCCACCACATGTGTGGCGTGTGGCTGTGAGCTCCAAGCATTACAGATAAGGTTGCTAGAGAGTGAGAGGGCGCTGAGAGAAATGACACCAAATAATGAGCCGTTCTCAAGTCTCCGGTGCTAATGAACGACTGCACACTTAACACACACGCACCGCGAGAGAGGGAAAGGGAGCGAGAGAATGAGAATGGCAATATAGGTGATTCCAAAACACCCATGCGTGTTTGTTTCTTTAATGTGTGAGTGCATAATGTTAACGGAGGGAATGGTGTGAGATTGGGAAGAGGCAGTAAAAGTGTGTGTCCTCAAGTCCCCATCTTTGCATGAGATAATGTATACGTTAAGTGTAGATACCAGACAATCTGCTGGAGTGTTGAAGCTCCTTTACTCTGATATCTCACACCTTCACACATCTTCTCAACCCCACCCCCCACCCCACCCCCCTACACACACACACACACACACACTTCACCCTGTGTGGTGATGAAATGTGGCTCATTTAGAGCAGACAAAATGGATTAAATTCTAGCAAAGTTCAGAGAGGCGTGTAGTGGAGGAGAAGTGGAGCAGTGTCTAGACAAGCCCTCAGGTGAAGGTAAAGAGAGAGGTGGAAGGGCAGAATTAAAAAAATGAGTGAGCTGACATCGCATTGAAAGGAAGTACATTTGAGTGAATCTGAAGAAAAATGCAGGCTATGGAGGAAGGATTAGTTAGAGGTGCAGTGCATGATTCTGCCGAAAGGTTGTTGATATTTGAGCTCAACAGCCAATCAAATTACACCCTTCACTTACATGCTCCCAAAGCAACATGTTGATTGGCTGGAATAGTGTATGGTTCATTCCAAGACATTTAGTTTGTTTCTCATTTACAGAGCCAGGACTGGATACAAACTGCTGCATTTTGTTGAGCGAACACATAGAATGGACTGCTAGAGGACTGTGAGGATCTGCTGAATTTGACAAAATAATCCACTGTTTTGGATTAGAGTCGCAGACTGCAGGCCATTTTGGCTCCATGGCTTGCCATTGCTGAGCTGTCCATCATATGCTCAACTCACATAGGTACCCACTCTGCATATTGTACATCCCATACAAATCCCTCTATCATCTCAAGCTTTGAATTTATTTTGTAGGCTGAAAACAGAACAAGGCATCGGATATCTACAACCTGTTAGTAATATGATCCCTTGGGCATAGTAGCTAACCTGTTAGTAATATGATACCATAGTAGCTAACTTGCTAGTAATATGGTCCCTTGGCCATAGAAGCTAACTCTAATCTGTTAGTAATATGGTCCCTTGGGCATAGTAGTTAACCCTAACCTGTTAGTAATATGATCCCTTGGGCATAGTAGCTAACCTGTTAGTAATATGATACCATAGTAGCTAACTTGCTAGTAATATGGTCCCTTGGCCATAGAAGCTAACTCTAATCCGTTAGTAATATGGTCCCTTGGGCATAGTAGTTAACCCTAACCTGTTAGTAATATGATCCCTTGGGCATAGTAGCCAACCAATTTCTCTTGCTTCTTCTGTATAGCAGTAATATACCACATTTTTTATAAAAGCAGAGACAAGACCGCATCTAGATCAGCTACATAGGGCATGAATCAACTTAAAGCCAGTTTGTGTAGTATTGCTCTTGACAGGACACTGAATTCAGATAATAGTGGCGTAATAGCCCACTGAAAAGCAGATGTTGCCGTTGGTAATGTAAAAGCTTTCAGCGTGCCGCCATTGGTGATTGCAATTGGTACTTTAAAAGCTTTCAGCGTGCCGTCAGTGGTGATTGACAGCACACCCTGTCTTGGGGGCCTACTGCAGAGGGCTTTGCGGCATGAACTGAGAAATTGTATTAATGGGTGAGTGGATGCTGATGGAATCCATGCTCCTGCCCTTCTTTTTCTCTTTTGATTCCAAATGAGCACGTTATTACAGCAGTCAATAAGATTCAGCTCTTTCCCCCCGCTGTCTAATTGTGCTAACTCGCCACATCATATTTCCATCTGAGCCATGACTGTGTGTGACTGCAGATTTCAACATCTCATTCTGGGCTCGGAGGCCTGGCATTAATAAAAAACAGAAAAACGGTAAAAGAGTGAAAAATAATCAAAAAAGAAAAGAAAATCAGGTCAGTCTCCCAAGGCAAAAGTACTGAGAGGAATGCCTCTACAGAGGGAGGACGAGGAGGGAGAGAATACATTAGGAGCCCTT
Organism: Clupea harengus; assembly: GCF_900700415.2. Classification (NCBI taxonomy): domain Eukaryota; kingdom Metazoa; phylum Chordata; class Actinopteri; order Clupeiformes; family Clupeidae; genus Clupea; species Clupea harengus. The sequence continues at coordinate 4,173,683 of NC_045173.1, forward strand.
TCACCAGCAGCACTAAAAAAACAGAGTACTTTCACCCCCACCCGCCTTGGAAAGCCAAGGTGAGGGGTTTGGGGTACCTAGACCACACAGATAATTAAAGTGAAGAACACTGATTCATACAGTGAATTCATTTAAATGTATGAAAATTAAGGGAGGTTTTTAGCCCACACAGCGCTTGCCAAGAAACCACAGTGTGCACAGTAAGTGAGAGGACATGCCATTAATTCATATCTACTCTTTAGTTCACAAGAGCGCACATCTCAGCGCACATCTCATCTTTACATGGCGCCCTTTCTAGGAATGAGGGTTTTATCAGAGACGCGCTTTAATTTGTGTGCTGTTCCTTACTGAGGATGCCCGTCGGAAATGTGTTCGTTACGGCACTGCAGGCCCAGCCCTCTAATTAAATGGAGCCGTTGGTGATGCACTGTGACACACAGGGACACAGGCTGCTCCGTTTGCTCTGGTCAGGGATGCATGCTGTTGTGTTTGGGCAGCAGAGATGATCTTCTGAGTTACACTTAGCGGGGCTGGCAGGGTGGTGTGACAGGACATTTGATTTTTTTCAGGTAGCAGGTTTGGTGTTATGGGGTTATGGCTAGATGTTTAGGGGCAGTGCATTTGGTGTTTCAGGGTTAAGCGTTTGGCGTACTTACAGACATGGTCTGCGTACGGTCTCAGCGTGGTGCAGATGCAGTCCATGCAGACTGTTCGTGCTGCAGAAAGATATTCAGTCCATACGGACATGCTTGAATTGACTGCACATGTGCGAAACTAAGTGTGTAGTAGTTTCCTTGTGCTCAGTGCAATCAGAGATATTCTTAAAGGGGGAGATAAGAATCTCAGCTGTTTTCCCATTGACAAAAATGTAATGACTGACTAGCTTTAGCTTTGGTCACATGTATGACTGTCAGCCAACTGTATCAGCTCACCTACACCCAACATTCTCCTAACGTTATTCTTGTGGTACAGCAGAACAGATGATGGGTGAGTCACTTGTCTTGCAAAATTATTATTCCTTCATTCTAGATCTCAGCAGGTGGCGTCACAATTTGCTAGCCTATGGATAAGATGCTAAAGATCATCACAGAACATAAAAGTGTAACTGTTATGAAACCAATTGTTTTCACAAAACAGAAGTTTGTTCAGGGTACTGAACGACTTCTCCCGTAGGATTGACCTCAGAATGACCTCACAGCTGGTACATGTTTTCACCCAAAGATTGGAATCTCCCCTGTATTTCTGTTACAATAAGGTCGTAGTGCGTGTGCGCTCAGCTTGTCTGTATCCACTTCTCAGCACAGCACAAAAATTAGTATGCGTGGGGCACACCAATGCGCAAAGCCGCGTCCACAGAAGAGTACCTCTGCCTTTAGGGTTAGTACCTTTTGTATTTGGGGGATTTAGGTGGTATTTGGCAGGAGAGTTATGGCTAGAGCTGGCAGGACAGTAGGGTCATATTATTCAGTCAGTTAGTGTCAGTGTGTGTGTGTGTATGCACACATATGTGTGTGTAGATATGTGCTTGCAAAGAACCTGAGGCCATTAATCTGACAATAAGATGTATTACATATATTACATAACATATAGCTGTTAGCATGTTATAGGCCAGTTACTATTAGCACATTATTGTAGGCCTTTAGAAATGTTATAGTATCATCTTTAATGCCTTTTTTTATTTGTCGCAAAGCATTTAGTGCAATTCCCCAATAGGCACTTAAAATGTATTTCTGCCAACTCCCCAACTCCCCAACTCATACAGCAAAGGGGTGGACTTTTGTGACCAGAAATGCTTGTGTGAATGCTGCCTTTCGAGGCGTTGTGTCAATGTATCCCACTGGAGCTTATCTTATTCACCAGCTCCCCTGCTCTCATAGCTTCCACAGTGCAGATTTGCAATCCACTTAGACTGTATCTTCAAAGAAGATGACCTGTAATTTCAAACAATCATCTCCATTGCCCCTCTATACCTTCTTGGATGATAACATGGTCTCTGGTTGTTGGCCTGACAGCCGCAGGAAGATCAAACGTTTGGATAGCATGTGGTGGGTGCCGCATGTGTGCGCCCGGCCAAGACACCACGGTGATAGACACCACGGTGATAGACACCACGGCGATAGAGCCACGGTGTAGAGCCACGGTGATAGAGGGGGCGCTGTTTGGGATTCTGGTTTTTGGCTCCTACCGTTTCCTCCTCACTGGGAATGAATTGACCTTTCCCTTAAGGAGCAAGTCACACTGAAATAACCTCAGCCAAGTTCTCAGTGTAGTGTGCAACCTTATGAATACTTAAGATCCTATCAGGATGACAGACAAAACAATGAATGTAAACAGCCTTACCATATTGTTGGAAAGGAAAGCAGGCACATCTGAATGGGGTGATGGAGCGCTGAGCTTCCTCTAATAGTCATATCTAGATGACTAGATAAAGTCTATGATTCTGGGGAAAGGTTATTGATATTTGAGCCCAACAGCCGATCAAATTATAACCTTCTCCTCTATGCTCCTGAAGCAACGTGTTGATTGGCTGAAATAGTGTATGCCTTGGTCCATAAGTGTAAGTGTACACCATAAGTGTATTGGATTAGAATCGCATACCAACCTTTATTTGGCCCTTGGCCAATTAAAATATCTTTAATAAAGAGTCTGTCCATGTCAGTCCACAATGACAAAATAATGTGATAATGCTTTACATTTCTGTAATGCATAATATGAACAAACCATGGTATTGATAAACCATTAATTATAATGTCATATAAAATATTAAATTAAGTTTCTGTTTAATAATTCAGTATGCTTTGTACCCAGGATGTCTTGCCCAGTGTTGTCAAAGTTTTTAGCTAATAGGTAGACATCACTATAAACCTCAGCATTTAGGAACCCTGTGTTATATTTAGTAATAATAATAATAATAATAATGCATCACATTTATAAAGTTAATGCTTTCTTATTAGCTTCTGCATTTAATCAGTGTTAGTCAAGGCAACCTTAATGTGAAGCACTATCACAGATTTGTGCTAAAGTTTAGTTTAAAACAGAGGGGACATTAAGCACAAACACACATTTGCAAAGCAGTTTTGACTTTAAGTGCAAGTTCAAATGACTGAGCAAAGCATCATTAAAGTGGCATCATAAGATTCAAGAGTTCGGTTTGAAATTTCCCCAGCCATTATTTTGGCAGTATGAGAGAGGACGGTTGTATTTATTGTGGCCATAGTAACTGCACTGGCTACACAGAGAAACCACAGAAAGAGTAACACTTGTACAACATTGTTTAAGGCACGAGGCATGAGTCACATACTCAACTTCCCAGTGAGCTGTTTACATGTTTAGATCATATTTGCAGCAGAATTTGCACCTTTCCCAATGAGTAGCAGTCACAGAACTTGTCTGTGCATAAATGCACTACTTAATTTATATTGAGTGGTTTGCATACTGTATATGACTGGGATATGACTGGTATTATGTTATGGATGTAGACATACTGTATATGACTGGGATATGACTGGTATGTGTTTGGATAGCAGGACATTTGACTCCACTGTTGTCTATTGCTTTGCTGAGGAAAAGCTGCAGTATGGAGTCATCAATGCCCAGACAGACAGACAGACAGACAGACAGACAGACAGACAGACAGTGGGGTTAAATGGAGAGGTGGGCACCCAGAGAGGGGGAGTTACTGACTAAGAGAAAGGGTAAAATGGTGGAAAACAATGACGGTGAGCAGAGGAAAGAGAGAAGATGGCGGTTTCTTGAGGAGAATGAAGAGTGGGAAAGATGGACCATTGGAGGGCTGAGCGATGGAGAGAAGGAGACTGAGAGTGGTGTTGACATGGGAGGCCAGCGTGCTGCTGTGTCATTAGGGAGAGGGTGAATCCCCTGATGGGGGAGGCTCTGACAGGGGCTCGTTAAGGGGCCTCGTTAAGAGGCCTCGTTAAGGTCGGCCACACAGTTACATACAGATAGAGTTACCATCATTACTGAACACAGGGCTGTGTGGGGGGTAGTGTGTGTGTGTGTGTGTGTGTGTGTGTGTGTGTGTGTGTGTGTGTGTGTGTGTGTGTGTGTGTGTGTGTGTGTGTGTGTGTGTGTGTGTGTGTGTGTGTGTGTGTGTGTGTGTGTGTGTGTGTGTGTGTGTGTGTGTGTGTGTGTGTGAGAA
>NC_045173.1:4185341-4187841 GCF_900700415.2 Clupea harengus
CTTTAGCCTGTTGTGTGACTTCAAGTTGAAATAGCAGATTCCACACTGCTTTAGCCTGTTGTGTGACTTCAGGTTGAAATAGCAGATTCCACACTGCTTTAGCCTGTTGTGTGACTTCAGGTTGAAATAGCAGATTCCACACTGCTTTAGCCTGTTGTGTGACTTCAGGTTGAAATAGCAGATTCCACACTGCTTTAGCCTGTTGTGTGACTTCAGGTTGAAATAGCAGATTCCACACTGCTTTAGCCTGTTGTGTGACTTCAGGTTGAAATAGCAGATTCCACACTGCTTTAGCCTGTTGTGTGACTTCAGGTTGAAATAGCAGATTCCACACTGCTTTAGCCTGTTGTGTGACTTCTCTACAGTCAGAGCATGGGCTCTGTGTAGGATGGGATCTATTTTCCTTCACTGAATTTATTCATGGAACCCTACTATCTAGAGATCTATCTAGATCCTCCTCCATGTTCTTTTCCCCCTCTGTGTCAGCCATGATTACCTCTAAGGATGTGTCTGCACCCCACACCACACACACACACACACACACCACACACACACACACACACACACACACACACACACACACACACACACATAGACGTACACACTGAAAGAGAGAGACAGACACACCTAACACATTGTTGAACTGAACCTGAACTGTTGATAAAAATCAAGCCGTGTTCTCTCTTTAGCTTTCTCGTGCTATCACACTCGTCTTTTGGTGTGTTCTTCTCACGCTCTTGCCTCCTCCCCCCCCCTGCCTCTGTTCTCCATTGCTTTTATGGGCTGTAATTGGTGTCGGTATCAAAGCCATCCATCTCTGCGGATTGCAGCCGTTCTGCCTTTTAAGACCAGCAGATCGAGAGCAAGACCAGAGCAATCCTCGAGAGTTCACACTCACACACACACAAACACGTAATCACACACTCACACTCACACAAACACATAATCACGCACACACACACTCACACTTCCACAATCACGCGCACACACTCTCTACATTCACACACTCACACAAATTCACACTCTACAATCAGATGCGCTCGCTCTCACACAAATAGACACACAGTCACACTCATACATACACTCATTCACACAAACAAACGCGCCTACACACAATCAAAACAAGTGTTCAAACTGAAGAAAGAAATCCTCCCTGTCACTCACGCACACATATGCACAAAACATGCCTCCCATATTTTCCTCTCTCTCTCTCTCTCTCTCTCTCTCTCTCTCTCTCTCTCTCTCTCTCTCTCTTTCTCTGAGGCTTTTATTCTTTGAAGAAGAAATGGGCTAAGAGCAAGCATTGCCTTCAACCTGCCATCCAGTGCCATGTGTACAATGCTGTGCAATCTACATTTACCTCCATCAGTGTGTGTCAGTGTGTGTCTAACATATGATTACAAAGACAAAAACAGTCCCTCACAGATATTAAATATAACGCTGTACCCTGACTCATGGCCACACACACTTTCCCTCATTTGAAAATCAAACGGACATCTGGTTGAAATACGTCCAGATCCTACAAAAACAGACATACACACTCTCTCCCACATAAGCTACAGATCTAGCCCCACACACACCCTAAGCCGTGGCTGCAGCCTTCCATGCATGTCTGATCTCTGAGTATGGCATGTTGTCACTGGCGGAGACGGAGCAGCCCACCCTTTCTCCTATTTGACTTCAAACTAGGCGAGAGCATGGTGGTATTACTCAGAGCTAATAGCAACATGGAGCAGTAAAAATGATTTGGGGCTGTTGAGGGAGAAGGCAAGGAAACTTAAGTCAGCCTACACACACACACACACACACACACACACACGCGCGCACACACACACACACACACACACACACACAAGCATACACACACACACACACACACAAAGGGGCTGAGCATTTACTGTAACAGTCTCAGATGCTCTTGTACACTTAACTCTCTCTTTCTCTCTCTCTCTCTCTCTTTCTGTGTATGTGTGTGTGCATTTGTATGCGTGTGTGTGTCTGTGTGTGTGTGTGTGTGTGTGTGTGTGTGTGTGTGTGTTTAAGTCTGCCTGTCAAGTCCCAAAGCATTAGCTATATTTAAAGATTAGTTCTGCACCTTAAGCTCAGCATGCAATCACTAGCAAGCACACAGACATACGGAAAAACACAGATACAAACATATACACACACACACACACACACACACACACACACACACACACACACACACACACACACACACACACACACACACACACACACACACACACACACACACACACACACACACAAATACAGAGAGACAGACAGGGAGGTAGACATGCACACATAGACATTTACTCTGCAGTTTAACTTCAATCCAGACACTGCAAGATTATGATTATTTCCTCTCAACTTTAGTAGGCACACACTCCCAAACACAGACCTCACACACGCGTATACGTGTGGATGAGGAAGGATATGTCTTCTTCATCTCCAACTCAACATTTGCCACACAGAATGTGCCTGCTCCTCTCCCCCT
>NC_045173.1:4197841-4202841 GCF_900700415.2 Clupea harengus
TCTTAAGCGGACAGTGAGTTTAATGAGACGCCTGCTCTCCTCACCTCTCATAATGACTTAGCGCACAAGAGGAGGTGCTTGAATAGGCTTCAAATTGCTGAGCATCATCATATCCTTTTGCGCGCGCGTGTGTGTGTGTGTGTGTGTGTGTGTAGATGCAAGTGCACGGGAGTATGTGTGATGTTGTGCTTCACTGTGCAGCATGTGTATGCATGCACAAAAACCTCATTTGGGATTTAAAAAAAAACTGCTAGCAAAATTGTTTTTACAGCACAATAGATGTCTAATGACGAGGGAAGTGTGGTGGCTAAATGGACTAATATAAATTACTGTGGTAGAGGTGAACTAGGGGCACTCACAAATGAGTCCTCTGTAAAAATCTATTTGTGAGAGACCTATCCATCACACAGAAAGGGTGTGTGTGTGTGTGTGTGTGTGTGTGTGTGTGTGTCTGTGTGTGTGTGTGTGTGTGTGTGTGTGTGTCTGTGTGTGTGTGTCTGTGTGTGTGTGTGTGTGTGTGTGTGTGTCTGTGTGTGTGTGAGTGCGTGCGTATGCTGGAAGAGTGTCCACCTAATCATTCACCAGACACCTCACATACCATACCGCATGAGTTGCTCTTCAGCCCATCTCCATTATGCTGCCGCCGCCGCAGTGTGTTCAGGGTGAGCTGCTGGAGGCGTTCCTCGCCGCTGTCGTTTTTTCCACCGTAGCAGCACCACCACCACCATTTTCAAGGTCTTGCGAGTCAAGGTGCATTAAATGCGGGTAATTCAATTACCTGTGCGGCGGCCCAGCTGGGATTTCCTTCCAAAATGTTTCTGACTAGTTTTTGGCTTCCCACTTTCCCATGTGGCTGAAGCCTTGGCTGTCCTCCAGGCTTTAGTGCATAGCTCAACTCCAACTTAGAGCTGCAGCCTTTGCCAAATGTGCCTTGGAAGCCCAAACCTCCAGTGTGTCTCACATTTTGTGTTGTAGGGGGTATTTCTTTATGAAGGTAGAATTATGTTTTAAAACTTTATTGCACATTCCACAGCATATCAAAAACGATAATTCACTGTCTATATGCTCCAGACAATGTTGAAGTCAAAGGTTCATGCTCTTGACTAGTGCTTGAGTGTAGTGTAGTGATACCCAGGAGGCAGCATGGCGAGCTCCAGCCCACAGAGCTACAGGGGGGGAGCAGAAACAAAGATGGCTAATTAAGCAGTGAGATCAGACTGGCTGCCCGCTTATGAAGCTCTAGTTAGAGCCAACACACCCCTGCTACGGCTGAGTTTCACGCTCATGCAGGAAACGCCTAATTCAGACGTCTGTGTCTACGTGTTTTACTAGCAAACTTAAATTTAGATCTCACATCTCTCCTGCCGGACTACTATGAAAAAGAACGGTGGAGAGAGAGAAAGAGAGAGAGAGAGCGAGAGAGAGAGAGAGAGGCGGAAAGACATATTTCTATCAAACTCAGGGTGACCTTGGTTGTCCATGTCTGGTTTGACTTGGAGAAAGAAGACATGTAAGAAAGCATGCGCCTGCGAGACTGGCTTAGCAGTGCACTGAGCCATAGGATCTATTAAATATGCCAAAGATTAGCTTCTGCCTCTCTGTCCCTCAGGATTGTTGTTTATTAATACAAGAATGAGAAATCCATTTCTTCCCTGCAGTGTCAACAAAACAGACAAACAAACAAACAAACAAAAGAAATGTGATGTGTGACCCGGGTGACTTCCCTGTCAGGTGACTGAGAGGACACGCCTCTTGCTATGGTGCATTCTCCCTGCCATCTCTCCTATGCCTCGCTGCTGCAGCCTGGGTGTGTGATAAAAACACACCTCAACAAGTGAGGCCCAATTATATGAAATGCCAGCCTGACTGGGCTCCCTCGGCCACAAGTGTCTGTACAAATGGACAGACATTTGTCTCGTGTTTTTTCCGGCACCGTTCCCCCGTGGTCCACACGGCGCCTCATCTGAACCCATTACTGCTGCGGACGGACTGTCAGCCAGACCCCTGTCCCCCCCTGTCCTGAGAGCGGAGACAGATAGCTGTGCGTTCCCTCCCTCCACTCCCAGCCTTGGCCATTTCACACCACTGACACTTACTGCTTCCTTTTAGCAGCTCGATTAACAGATTCTCATATTAAAAGGCCCTTTGCTGCTTGCAGAGCTGTGTTTATGGGTGTCTGTGCTCTGCCTTTAAAAGATGGATCATATGTGTGCTGGGTGGGGGGGGTGTGGGACTGAGCAGTGTGTTGAAACAATAACCTTTTCTCTCTTCTAACACACACACACACACACACACAGACCCACACACACACACACACACACGCACACACACACACACACACACACACACACACACACACACGAGTAAGAATGCTGTGAAGGTATTTTCATTGAGCGATGCATTAACACTGGCACAACTCTATGCATATTTCATTAAGGGGACGTTTAATGGGGTGAGAAAGTGTGGATGGGGAATATGTGAAAGTAAGGACACACACAAACAGACACACACACACACACACACACACACACACACACACACATACACACACACACACGGCAGTACAAGCGTAAGAACAATCTTCAGTTTTTTTGCCCTGTAGGTTATCCCAAAGGATCAGTGAATATCTCTTTTAGCTTTAACACAGTAATAAAAACACTAAAACACAGAAGGATGGATAGACACACACACCCACACACACACACACACACACACACACACACTCACACACTCACACTCACACACTGACTTTTAAAACTCTGAGAACAGGAGAGCAGTGGAGAGAGAGGGAGGGAGGTGGAGGATCAGGTTTCCATCATGTCCTCATCCCCGCGGGGAGAGCCTGAGTGAGCAGAGTGGAGTAGAGGGCTCATGAACACACTCACTCCCCTCACACCTCCACCGGCTCACGCTGCCGCTCGCCACCACAGCTGAAAGCTCACCGCTCACCAGAGCTGCCTCCCGAGCGCTTGGCGTGCCGGATCTGCCATCGCCGCTGTAATACACAGATTTGATACTCCAATCCTGAGGTGTCGGCGGTCATACCGTCTCCCTGTGTTGTTTTCTTCATGGATCACAGATGATGTCACTCTTTCCTGTGCTGGGAGGACGCGAGCCACAATGCATTTTATTTATTCATCTGTTTTTTTTGTTTTTGTGATTTTATAATTTATGGCTTCGGGTTCCAGTAATGCTTTGGTAATTACACTACCAAATTGTAAATGAAGAACGTCCCACGAGTTTCACAAGGTTATGGCATAAAATATGATGCACATTACGTAGATAACACTTGGATTATTGCATCATTAATCTGCTCTTTCTCTTCTCCCTTCCTCCCTCTCTCCCCCACTGTCCGCCTCTCTCTCTCCATGACCCCTCCCTGCCTCCGACGTGTCTGAACTGCCTCTATCAGAAGTGGAACAGAGAGGTAAGGCCGCTACTCACACACTTAAACCACTTCCCTCATGTGCTACTAATGGCCCACACACATCATGTCTCTGAGAGGCTGACTTCACCGAGAAGCTTTGTTACACCGGAAGAAACTCACAGTTCATTTTACTGACACCGTGTGCTAGAGTAGGAGGGAGGGCATGTCAGACCCCCCCACTTCATCATCTGATGGACTCCTGCGCACTATAAATGTCCAGCCTTTTCCTGCCAGGTCGTATAAAATGATAGCTTCCTCTTATTTGGACAAAGCATGGGAATTAATACAGCATGTCAATTTGTTAGCCTCCTTTCCGTACGAGCTCAGCAGTGTTCACACAGAAAGGGGAAGAGACGTAATGCTATCTCAAGTGGCCCTGCCACTTCCCAGGAGGATGTCCCACAATGTGACGCAGAACGGGAATTCAATTGTGGGAATGGAGTCTGTGGCTTTCCGAGACCGTGACACACATTCCAGTCCATGTGACTCTCCCATCCCCGGGACTGCCCCCCCCAGCGGCTGCGTTCCCGGAACTAACGGGAACGCTGCCGTAAATGGGGAATGTGGGAGTTATTGCGCAAACCGACCAAAATAAAACCGCTCCTGGTGGGAAATGAATTTGGGTAGAGACAGACAGGGAGGGAATAAAAGGGAATAAAACACTCATTCCAACACATTTACAGTTCCTGACTGGCGATGGAGAAAGCAGCTCGGCAGCACCAGCGAAGGGAGGGGGGTGGGGATGGGTATCTTCCACACGGATCTGTTGGAGTGCTGAGATGGGGGGGGGTGTATATCTCCGGGGAAGGGCACTTTTTGACGTGTCTGGTGTTATTGTGTTTGACAGCCTCCCATTCTTTTAACACATATAAATATCTCCCCGGGACTGGGGTCTGGAGTCCAGTGAACTGTGACCCAGACAGACGTAAATCTTAGCGGTTACTGGGGCAGAGGCCTGCTGCATGGGATGGCCATTAACTCTCCTGCTAGTAGTCTGGATGGAGATCCAATTGGGCTCCACAGCAGTAATGGAGGTAATAGGGTGAGAACATTTATCACAAAAGACTAATGGATCATATGTTTGAGCTTGACTGCGTACACAGACAAAGACATATTGGTTGAGAGCCAATATCAATCTGAATGGTTAATTATGTATTCATCTTACGAATCCTTAAGGTTGGTTTATTTGGGTTAATGGTGTTAATTCATTTATATCAAGAAATACATAAATAAAATGGTCTTCTTGCAAGGTTAGTATTCTTTTTCGAAATATAGTTGAAATGATCACATCAAATGAAATAAAATCATTTTAAAATAGCTTTTCTAAGGGAATTAACACATTAGAAGACAAGGAATACAAAAATATGACTGATGGTGTCACTTGTGGGTGGTGGTGTCACTTCAATCAAGAAGATATAGATTGCTGTGAAATTTAAATTAAAATCACACCTTCCCTAGTGTGACCACAAGTGACATGGTTATTACGTTTAATTTACTACTTCAAAACATATCTTTAAAGTGATGAAATGCATGAAATACAATTCAGAAGTTCATTGGATGTTTTTGGCTTTGG
>NC_045173.1:4210341-4212841 GCF_900700415.2 Clupea harengus
TTTGAAGTCCTGAGTTCAGTCTTATCAGAGCAGCGAGGGGCTGTGGCCACGAGCTGCACATTATCACATCAGCCAGCTCCGCACACGTACTCACACACACACACACACACACACGCACGCACACACACACACACACACACACACACACACACACACACACACACACACACACACACTCACGCACACACACACACGCACACACACAGATTCTGGACCTCAGATCCTTCTCCATTTCACAGTGCCCCCCCCCCCCCCCACACACACACACACACTCTGGACCTATTCCATTCCACTATCTCTTTCTCTCTCACACACACATACGTACATCTGATCATAGTTTTCTCTCCTTCTTGTTCTTTTCATCACACATTTTAGCTATCTCCATTCTACTCCCCTCTCTATCTGTCTGTCTTTTTCTCACACACTCACACACTGTTTCTTTCACACACTCACACACTCACACACTGTTTCTTTCACATACACTAAATCTCCACACCCTCACGCACATACACTCTTCCTCCAAGTACCAACTGTATGCGATGTTTTGGCATGAGTGTATTCCCCATATCACCACAACTTGATGTTGTTCAGTTGTTCAAACACTGACATCATCCCCTCAGAATTAATGTCTCCTCCATCAGAACCAATGACAAAAAAAAACCAAACCACCGTGCATCGTTAGAAAATATCAACGCTGTCACCAGAGATTTATATCTGGGACCAATCAGGAGGATATGGACAATGTTGTGGAATAACCCACACAAAAAAGCAACCACAGGTCTCCTTCTCGCTCCACACCCTACAAATTCCCAGATCCTGATCCCGATCCAACCGCCTTGGCAAGCCCGAGTCAGCTCAGTCATAAACAAGCGAGGCCAGAGAGAGAGCACTGCTTCCTGCTTCTGGCTCCCAGCACTGCCTGCCTGCCAGGCCACACCACACCACCACAAGCCCCCGCCTCCCTCCCCCTCGCCTGCCCAGATTTACAACGCTTTCTATTTTCAAACGGAACGAGGCCAATAGAGGCAATATTCGCACAAACAACTGGGCGTCCCGGAATCGGACCGCTTGGCACCAGACAACCACCCCAGACATTTGCCTCCTCTGATGTCCCAGTGGCTTTCTGTGGGACCGCTGCGACTTGGTCTTTAATCCCCAGGGAACAGTTAGTGATCCAAGATTCTCACACAGATATTTATAACCTTTTAACCTTTCCCTGGTTGAACGCTCATGGGTCAGGGGCTGCTAGACATAACGTTTCCAGGGTTGTTTTGCTAATTTTGTGGAGATGTTTATGCAAATAGAAAGTCATTTCCGTCATGAGTGAGAGTGATAGACGGGGCTGTTTTGACTGGGGGGGCTGGAGACACTGAAGGGAGCGAGTCTTGTCTGTCCTTGCCCAGTCTTTTTGTTTAGTTTCCTCACCTCCTGTTTGCTCGTCTTCCAAGATGGGCTGACAGACCAGACACCCCCCAGCCCCCCACTCCACCTCCCCCCTCGCCTCGGAGTTTAGGCTAGACTGTCAAACACACACTTAAAAACGCTCGACAGAACACACACTCCGAGTACTACACACGCACACACAAAACACACACACACACACACACACAACACTCATTCAAGTGCCCTGCTCCGACCTAGAAACAGTGGAGAAAAACACACGGTGTCAGGAGTGATGGATGGAGAGATGAATCATGGTGTGTGTGTGTGTGGGGGGGGGGGGGGGGGGGGGAGTAGAAGATACAGAGAGGGGGGCAGGATAAGGCACAGGCAGGCGAGAACAGAGGCCAGGCTGGAGGATGGGAGATAGAAACAGGAGACGTGTGAGGGAGAAACTAGAGTCAGAGAAGACCAACAGGGAGAGAGGATGGGAGGAGGGGGGAAAAAACAGAGTGAGGTTGAAGAACAGAATTAATGAATAGAAGGAGAGAGGAAGAGAAACCAGCTGAACGTGGGAAGTGGGCTGAAAAATAGAATGATTTCCGACGAGAGCTGCCAGCAAACAAGCCTAAATCAGCAGCATGTGCCCCATGCCCAGGCTCTACCAGCGCGGGGCCAGAGCCCCATCATTAAAAACACATCAACATCCTCAACTCAAAACATACAGCCAGCTCGCCAGCTCTCCAGCTCTCCAGCCCAGCGCAGAGCTTCCAGAGTTGGAGTAGGCGGCGTGTTTTTGTTGTGGCGGTCTCCGCTTGTGTGGCTTGTTGTGAGTGAGGTCATGTTGTTTGTCAGTGGGGTAATGATTTATATAAAGAACACGAGCTCTGCTGAGCCGGCAGGAATGGCAGTGTGCAGCGAGTGATGTTCCTCTCCTCCAGTATGACATCACAGCCCATGTAGCCTTGAAATAGCACCATTATTCACTTTTATGGCAGACCTGGAGTGGTCGCCTCAGTGGTCGCCTCAGTCAGGGTTTACAGCAGCCTAGTAGTGAGCCTTTCACTTATATATGACTGCTGTTTTTTCACTGTTAAATATCTCTCTTCATGTCACCGTC
>NC_045173.1:4222841-4225341 GCF_900700415.2 Clupea harengus
ACTTGTTCTGACCCATGTACACACACACACACACACACACACACACACACACACACACACACACACACACACACACACACACATACACACCTCCACTCACATCCTGAGGTCAAAATAGGGCATGCATAAGAGTTCAAGGGGTGTTCAAATATACACAAACACACATATGCACACATACACATATTGTTCTCACTGTCTGCGGATTGCTCTGAGTCTGTGAAAGCAGATTTGAACAGGGCATCCTGACTCCAATCAGATGCACATCAATCTAAAGCACCAGAGCCTGCACATGTAGGGTGCTGCATGCATCCACAGCGCATGAGTCATGAAGTAACTTCCTCCAGACGCGCCACAGCCCCGTGTGAGGGCATCCAGTGCAGAATATGGCTCTTCACATGGATGAGGGTCTGCTCATTAGATGAGAGTGTGTGCGTGGCAGACACGTCCTCTCAGCGATGGTGTGATAAATAGATGAAGCCAAGGCCGCTGAGAGCGAGCGAGCGAGTGAGTGAGTTGGCCCGGGTACGGGTTTGGGAGAGAGGGAGAGGGCAGGCGTCATCATCATCATCATCATCAGACAGCCCCGCGGTGCACAGATGACTTTGAGCAGGATGGGGCGGCGAGCACAGAGCTCTGAGAGGCGGACATGTTGAGAGCACATGGGGACTAGCAACCCGGTTAATAACACCCACTTACATTCCTAGGACGGGAGGAGGTGTGAGATACGGATGGGTTACAATACAAGAGAGGGAGACAGACAGAGAGAGTGAGAGAGAGAGAGAGAGAGAGAGAGAGAGATAGAGAGAGAGAGAGAGAGAGAGAGAGAGAGAGTTGAGGTGGGAGGTGATGAAATGAAATGTTGCAAGGTGCGCCTGATTCCCCCGCACTCACTCTGAACACAGAATGCGCGGTGTGCTGGCAGTCGCTGAGGCGGCAGCAGCACAGGCAGCAGCGGCAGCACAGGCAGCAGCGGCAGCACAGGCAGCCCAGAGCCGTAATGGAGGCTGATGCTCAGCAAAGTGTGAAACATCAAATCAAAGGAGAGGGAATAATCAAAAAGCCCTGACTACAGATCCACTGCCACCAGGCACACATGAAACAGTTGCTCAGGAAGAGAGTGAGGAAGAGAGAGAGAGAGAGAGAGAGAGAGAGAGATAGATGGATAGAGAGAGAGAGAGAGAGAAAGACATCCAGCACCAACCCATTATTGGCATAGTAGAGAGGAAGTATTCATTGAGGGGGGCTACGGAGGTGGACAACATGCAAACTAGAAGGTGGGTGGGTGGGAAGAACGAGTGAGATGGGAGAGGGGGAGAGAGAGAGAGAGAGAGAGAGAGAGAGAGAGAGCAGAGAAACAGGATGGAAGGGCAGATGTGGTAGATGAGTTCAAAAATAGGCTGATCTGGTGAAGAGGTGACTGTGGACGAAAAGAGAGATGGAGAAACAGAAAACAGGAAGGAAGGCAGGAAAAAGGATAAGTGCTAGCCAAAGAGAGGACAAGAGAAAGCTAAAGAAAGGGAGAGGGGTTTGGTGCTCAGGGAGCCATGATAACTAGTCCGTTCTGCTCCAGCGGTTACAGCCAGCATAAAGAAGGAAATTTATCGTCTCTGGCAAACAATTTATCCCTGCATTACAGGACTCAAGGCCAGTTCACATGCATGTTGTTAGAGAAAAATAGGTCTCGCAGGGAAACCCCTTCGAGCGCTGTGCGGCTTTCTTTCTGGGGGAGGGGATATTTTGTTGTTCTCTATCATTGTACATTTTTTTTTTTCACTGAGATGTCTTGCTTAATCACACGGCTTTGACATTTTGACTGTGTCTTGGGTCTGGCGCCCTCCTGTCACAAAGAGAAGGGTACAGTCATGCAGAGAGGTGCGGCGTGCGCCCCCGCCCCGCCCCGACACCAAGCCAGAGCCAGAGCCAGAGCCAGAGCCAGCGAGGCATCATCAGAGGCATCACCAGAACTTCTTTGAGATTTTCTGCCCCACTAATCCGAGTTTTGAGAAGCAATAGCCCTCTGGTTAGAAGAAAAAGAGTGTTTTTAGTACTCAGATTCTTGGGTGTTTTGATCTGAAATCTTAAATCTTGCCTCAGAGCTAATCTTACAAACAAAATCTCACTGATTATCCCCTCATTCAGAGCAGCTTCATCTCTCCCCCTCTCTCCTCTTTTCTGCTCTCTTCCTCTCTACCGCCCCCAACCCCCCCCCCCCCCCCCCCCCCCTCCATCTCTTTTTTTTTCATCCTGCTGCTTCAAGCTCTTTTCAGGCTTTTCAATAGCTAGATAACCAGAATAAAACCCTGAGCACTTCACAGAGGCTCAGCCAGAACACGCCGGAAACGTGGGCAAGTGAAGGGGGGGGGGGGGCACAGATATTGTCTTATTTGTGTGACAAACCAGCGCAGCGGCGATGTAAATATAGCGGTTTGATGGGATAATGCCACATCAGTGCAGAGCCCAGATTATAATGACTGTAATGTTTTTCGTATAAAACAGAGTG
>NC_045173.1:4232841-4240341 GCF_900700415.2 Clupea harengus
TTTGTGTGTAGCACAAACTAAACAGGAGAATAACACAACATGTGAATGTGGAGTCCCACTGTACAGCTCTGATTGGCTTTCCTGTCTCCACTATCTGGTGTCCCATTGTCCTGTCTTTCTCCTTGAGTGACTGTCTCTGTTAATTGGGGAGATAATTACTTTCGCCACATCGACAATTACACTATTAATTCCATCTGCTTCCAATTGCCAACACTAATGCATTGTGGAGAGAGTGTTGTCCTTCCTTTAAAATGTCAGACACATCAAATGTACAGCGCAGATTGTCTGGCGTGAAATGTGACCCTTTCAATATTCAAGGCTTCAAACAGCGGTGGCTGAAATCAGGGTTAGACAGACGCGCTGCATAAAGCACACCCTGGTGAGGTGATTGTGGAGGCGGCGGGGAGGCTGTTTGTGTTTCTGGTGAGGGTTGTAGATTGGGGAAGGGTGAAGAGAGAGTGTGTGGCGGCTCTGTAGGGTGTGTGTGTGTGCCGCAGGCTCAGTCTGAGTGACAGCAGCAATATCCCCACACATCAATACACCTCCCATACACACACACACACACCCACACACACACACACACACCCACACACACACATCAATACACCTCCCGTACGCACACACACACATACACACAAACACACACAGCGCCCGCCTTATCACAGGTGGACCAGCAGGGGAGATAGGCAGCAAGAGCAATATGCACCTCTGCCCCCTTCAGTATAACATTGGCACACACACTCTTACATGCCCAGATAAAGGCACATTTACCTAGACTTGCATGCATGCTAATACATGGACAGAGTTGCCAATACCCTACATCTTCACTTATGATCACTCAAACACTAGGTGGCCAGAGAGAGAGAGATAGAGAGAGAGAGAGAGAGAGAGAGAGAGAGAGAGAGAGAGACAGAGAGAGAGAGACAGAGAGAGAGAGAGAGAGAGAGAGAACATACACGCATAGTGGAGTTTCCTTGAGGCTGGAGTTTAAATTCAGCTCTGGGGATCAATACTCATAGTTCATCAGGTTAGCCAGGAGATTCTGTCGCTTCAGCAGTAGGCTGCACTCCTGATGAGCTGTCTCATCCTCCCCATTCAGCGCCCGCGCCCACCCGCCCCCGCACCCCACCGCACCCCACCCCCCTCCCCCCCGCTGCCTGCTGGCCCCCAGTCATCAAGACGCTGCACACCTCCTCCTGTACCGCTGCTGTTAATTACCACTGCCTCCGTCTGCCTCTGACCTTCCCCCTCTCTCACTCTCTTAAGCTCCTGCTCTTTCTCTCTCTCTCTATTTCACTCTATCTCTCTCTCCTTCTCTTGTCTTACTGTCTCACTCTCATTCGTCCTTCTCCTCCCTCTCTGCCTACTCTCTCTCTCTCTCTCGCTCTCTCTCTGTTGCTCTCTCTCTCCCTCTCCCTGCCTCTCCAATTGCTCAGAGGGAGAGGGGAGGATAATCTGCTAATTCCGTCAGGAAATCTCCTGCGCTCTCTCGAGGCACCTGACGTGATCTTATGTGTCACGCAATTAAAGGGAACGCCGCCCAGGGTGTGAGCGCGCCGGATGCTCCAGCAGGGCTTTGTTAGCGGTGCGCGGTAGCGCCGCTCCAAATCAAACTCTTAATAATTCTCAGAGGTCGCCTCTTAGTTGTCCTTATTATACCGAGTGTGAGTTAGGGATGAGAATCACACATTCACACAGTAGGCATAATAATGTACAAAGCCCCAACAGATGACTGACTGTCACTTTTAAGCGGTGTAATATTCTGGTGTCTAGCTGTAGTCACGTTCAGCTGGCCCCATGTGGGTTGTGATGGCCCTTTCAAAACGCTGAACCCTAAATGGGACTTACTTTTAGCCTCACACGGTTGTTGCTGGGCAGATTGTGTAAATCTGTGACAGTAGCGGCTAGGGATGGGCATTCGATTAAATTGTCTTAATCGATCGTCGGGAGAATTAACGATCGATTTTCGATTAATCATTAATATTTTTATATTAAAATTCACTATTTATAGGCTATATTAAAATGCAGTGAAAATAGAAAAAACACAGCGTGTTTCCTCATTGAGATCTTTATTACAAGATGAACAACTCTTGTGGCAGTTAAACTTACAAGATGGACAACTCTTGTGGCAGTTAAAAGGGATCCGTTCAATGGTTACACTTGAAAATATGCGCTGCTGTACTCTTAAGCAGCGGAGCCGACAGCTAGAAGCCGGTGCTCATAAACACAACTGACCTTCGTTTTTTTTTCTCTCTAACTAATTAATCTCACCTTTTGAAATTCATTCATCTAGATTCATCGTGATTAAAAGTTTGTTTTCTTCTAAAGACTAAATCTTATAAATTAACGAGTAATCACTTCAGACAGCGTGTATTTTAGACACTGTTGTTTAATTGTATTTTTTTCGTGCTCTCTCGCCGTCAGCCAAGGAATGTATGCGAGACACAATGGTGCCCCTCGACGGTAAATTTTAAGAATTGTCCCCTGAAGCAATTCGAATCACCTCAGTCAGCCCACCGTCTTCAACTATGTTGATGGGCCGACAGTCACCGGCAACCTAAACTGCTACAGCGTTGGTAACCTTTTCACGGACTGGTCTAGTTAATTTCCTAGAGAAGTCGTGGAGTGTGGGTTGGCGACCATCTAACCTGGGACTGCTTTCTGCCGGGTGCTTTGCATTAAGGTGATACGAAGACGAGCTGCTTCTGTGATAGCTACATTCAGCTTGACAAATGCTACATACAACTTTAGTTTTGTCGATCGTTCTGTCATTTTGTCTCTTAAACAGAAACTTTCCGCCCAACAATCCCTCAGCTCTCTCCATCTTCAACTACCGTCTCGGTCTCTTCTATCTAACTGACTGCAGACACACGGCGGTTTCGTGTCAGGGGTCAACGCACACCGGAAGTAAACAAAGTTGCGTTAACTGCGTTCAAATATTTGATTGCATTAATCTCCGCCACAATAATGTCAAAGAATAACGCGTTAACTTTGACAGCCCTAAAATAAATAAATTACACGCACACTACGCAACAGAACATGCATTCGTTTTAATCGATGAAAAAATAATTTCATCGAGGAAATTCTTAATGATCAATTAATCGATCGTCGATTAATTATGCCCATCCCTAGTAGCGGCAGAGCCACCTACTCCAAAGTCTTTCGAAAAACTGAAAGGAAGATGAACTTGCAAATAGAAGGCGACACACAGGTGAGGCTAAACAAAGACTTGATCATGATGGAAGCGGTCAGGTTAAATGGGCCAACCTGTAGTTGGATTGCAGCGCGGTCTGTGGCTCAGAGTGGCAGTTTAGCGTCTTGATGAAAGCGCTGCCAACTGCCTACCTCCATCCAACGCCTAAAAATACATCAGCCTTTGGGTTTGGGAAGAGAGTGGGTCTGCTCCAGAGTGAGGAGGCTGAGGCACAGATTAAAAGAAGGGGCCTTTGATGTGTGTGTGTGTGTGTGTGTGTTTGTGTGTGTGTGTGTGTGTGTGTGTGTGTGTGTGTGTGTGTGCTGGGCGAGACACAGGCTGCATACTCTCCTCTAGATTGCCCATGTGGATCAAGTGCCAGTACGTTGTGTATCTGAGTATTTTCCTAAAGTTAGTTTTTTACTCTGTTCTGTGTATGTTGTGTGTGTGTGTGTGTGTGTGTGTGTGTGTGTGTGTGTGTGTGTTGCTTTGTTTCCCCAGATTGCCTGTGCTGTGTTTGCTGCTCTCCTGCACTTCTTCTTCCTGGCGGCCTTCACATGGATGTTTCTGGAAGGCGTGCAGCTGTACATCATGCTGGTGGAGGTGTTTGAGAGCGAGCACTCCCGCACCAAGTACTTCTACCTGGCGGGCTACGGTGTGCCTGCGGTCATAGTGGGGGTGTCGGCCGCCGTGGACTACCGGAGTTACGGCACAGACAGAGTGTGAGTACCGGTGCCAGACATGCATGGGCATGCCAACCCGCTCAAGCATCTCTTCAGGGTTGGGTTTGTTTGTGTTTGTGTTTGTGTTTGTGTTTGTGTTTGTGTTTGTGTTTGTGTGTGTTTGTGTGTGTGTGTGTGTTTGTGTGTCTGTGTGTGTGTGTGTGTGTGTGTGTGTGTGTGTGTGTTTGTGTTTGTGTTTGTGTTTGTGTGTGTGTGCGTTTGTGTTTGTGTTTCTAATATCCTTACCCATTGCTGATCTGCTGATATGGCCCTTAATTACCTTCTCCCTGCTCTCCAATCCTGTTGGCTAATGAGGTTGGCTGAAAGGTGCTGGAAAGTTTTGATGCAGTCAGTCCTCAAATGATCACAAAGAATAAGAATGTGTCAATATGTTTTTGAAATAACAATGAATGTAACACGCATGTAGGTGCAATATCCATATGATGAGATTTAAATGTTTAAGAAATATTCAGATAAATGTTGGCTAAGCGTGGCATTAGTGACTCTGTTGACCAGAGGGGGATACCAGTGTGGACGCAGCAGCACAATATAATCACCAACACAACCAAATCGGGGCCCATTTTGACAACTGAATATTTGATAGCAAACCATCACTTATAGATGAGTCCAAGAAGGTCAAATATGAATAATTAGTGGTCACTAAAGCATAGAGTCTCTTAAGACAACATAAATAGATGATGACAACCTACAAAAGCTTTTAGGATTAGAGCAGCATTCTGTGCTCTTGCTTCTCCTCCTGTGTCTGTGAGTCAACTGGGGTCCTGAGTCACCTGATCCCCGACTGCCCCCCCATCCGTGGTTGGGGGGGGGGGGGGGGTGGGAGACAGAGGGACAGTCACTTTCAGGTGCCCTGAGTCGTGGATGGAGCGTACAGTCACTGTGGTGGAAATGAAATGATATATAATTTACCAGCAGGTCATGAATCAGACTCATGCATCAGCCCCCCCCGAGACAAGTAGCCGATGTCCTTCACATTGGGTGGGGACTCTTTGTTGTCTGTGTTGGCCCGGGTTAGGGTTAGGGTTGTGGATGTAATGTCTGTATTTGTGTTTGTAATTGTGTGTGTATGTATGTGTGTATGTATGTGTGTATGTATGCGCCTGTCCTTCATTATGTGCAAGAACTCAGCCATTTAAGATACATAATTTGCATGTCTGTAGCAGACAATACGTTGCTAATTGAGCTTTTTGAATGTGTCCTTTGTGTGTTTGTTCTTTATCTTTATGTGTGTGTGTGTGTGTGTGTGTGTGTGTGTGTGTGTGTGTGTCTCTCTCTTGTCTTCTTGTCATGCACACAGCATCCCCGGTGGTAACCCTGGTTTTCCACCTCCATCTCCCTCTCATGTGTTAATTACCTTAGCCCATAAATAGCTCTGTGCAGGTTAGCACTCATAATTTAGCATTTAAATGAACATGCACTATAATTTTTCTCCTTCCCCCGGTGGGTTCTTCTCCAGACAAGTGCCTATCCTTCTCTGTCACTCTCTGTGTGCTGATGGATGCCCTTGGGCCTGCTTGCTGTAAATCCTTTGCCACTCCCTGACTCTTTTTTTTTCTACCACTCTCTCTCTCTCTCTCTCTCTCTCTCTCTCCCACTCCCTTCTCTCCTCATCCATCTCTCTCTCCTTTCTTCTCTCCCTCTCTCTCCCCCTACAGATGTTGGCTGCGGCTCGACACATACTTCATCTGGAGTTTCATAGGCCCGGCCACCTTGATCATTATGGTAAGCAGCCTCCCCGTCCCTCCCCAAGGGCAGCACACCCACCCAGCTCAGCTCACCTGTGCCGCCCCTGCACTCTGAGGGCCGCGGGGGTCTAACCCTCCCCCACACCACCCACTATCAGCAGTCACATTAAACCTCATCCTGTGACGACTGAATGAGACACTCCATTATGAACACAAGCACAATACGTAGTTGTGGTAAAAAATGGACACATCTTAGGCACACTTACCTTTTTCCTACCATAAAACTGCCCCAATGGCAGATGAACAATCCTAACGAACTCTCAGTTCTCTCTCCCACTTTATCTCTGCCACGCTCTCTCCCACGCTCACACTCACTCCCTCTCGCTGTCCCTCTGCGGGACATATTCTCAGTGCTCTTTAAGACATTGGAATAATGATTTTCCTCACAGCTCGGAGCGGAGCAGCTCAGCGCCGGGGTTATTGGTGGCCCTGTTGCTTCTGCCAGCCACAGACAGACAGCGCGGAGAGATAATGGCCAGACGAGGACATTTTGCCAATTAGATGAATGTCACTACGTGTGTCCGTGATACCCACTCATGACAAAATGTCAGCAGGCCATCACTGATAACTAACAGAAATAGACCGGCAACAGGCTGTCTGGGCGCTCCACTGCCCCGGAGCCTCCATTATGTTTTTTGTCGTGTAGGAAAAGCAGGGAGGAAGGAAACATGTGGAGTGATAACTGTGTGGCGTTCTGATAGCAGAGCTGGCATGATGGCGGCCACAGACGCCAGCTGTCCCTTATGGAAAGGACGCCCACTGATTCACTGGTTTTCCCCATTTATTTTTGAAAGACCTGGATTTGAATGAAGAGACGTGTGTGACTGTAAGTGCGCAGTGTGTGTGTGTGTGTGTGTGTGTGTGACATGCTATGTTTTTGCAGTACTCACAGAGCCATTCATAATCAATGCTCATTAGGTGGAAGAGACAAAAAAAAAGTGTTGCATGCGTGCGTGCACGGAACATTGGCCAGAAATGAAATGGACATCCATTAAATGGATTGGATAAATGTGATGACTTTTTAATCTTGTGCACTCCAGCTGAACGTGATCTTCCTGGGGATCGCCCTCTATAAGATGTTCCATCACACAGCCATCTTGAAGCCTGACTCCGGCTGCCTGGACAACATCAAGTAAGGCTTCCCTCCCGTCCCCTTCTTTCGACTCGATGTTTGATCTCTTGAGCTCCTCGTAGGAGGCTTTCTCATGTGTCTCTGTGCCATTACCTCATCACGCAGATCATTGGCTCCATCCCTTTTCTAATTTCTCATTGTTCTTCTGAAGTTCTCTGATGGAAAGTTGGTTTGTGATCTCGAGGCCCGCAGCACAGCACTCCCCATGCGTGTGCTGAGACAAAGGCGCGATCTAACTGAAACAGCATGGTCGGGGCCGCCGCGGATGAAAACGGAGCCCACATCAGACGACGGGGGAATAGTCTGGAATCTGGGTTACTTGGCTTATTTCATGAATTGATTATTCGTTTGATATTCATAAGTGGGGCTGGGGCTGTGACAGAGAGAGAGAGAGAGAGAGAGAGAGAGAGAGGTAAGGCAGCGAGGCAGCAGAGGCAGTACAGAGGAGGCACAGAGGCGGCACAGAGGAGGCTGAGGGCTCAGCAGAAACAGGGGAAAGAGCTGGCGGGGGCCTGGAACGGCAGTGGGAGAAGGAGCGTGGGGCTGAAGTCGATGATGCATGCTGTTCTGTGCCGAGGGACTCGGCTCCCGCTCACCTGCCCCACCCACCCACCCTCATCCCCCCAGCATTGTTTTGGGTTTCTGCTTCGTCATGGAAACCGGGTTGTGAGAATTTCAAGCGACTGA
>NC_045173.1:4245341-4267841 GCF_900700415.2 Clupea harengus
TACAGTCGGATACGGCCCTTTCTATTTTTGTATTTCCTCACATCTCCATTTCTTTCACTTATGGCAGGTAGAGTTGGCAGGAATACACCACCAGCAAGAGAGAAAAAAAAGCCAATCTCATGACTGTCAAGAATAATTTGACGGTTTTAAACTGTGGAATAATCTCTCTGTGAATGGCCTTCAGTTTCCAAAAAGCCCATATATTTTTCCTAAAGTGTCATTAGTTTCGATCGTCAACCTCAGCTCAGTGGCTTTAGTGGTTTCAGCCAGTCCAAGACGCCCACCTTCGCACCCTCAGCCCTCCAGTATCTGCGCTGAGACGCCTGACCCAGAAAAAAGACTCCAGCCAACCAGCGTCTTCACTGTGAAGGTTGCTCCTGACCACAAGGCTGCTTCACAGCGCACAGAAACCTAAACTACTGTAGGCCAGTGACCAAAAAAAACTGGAATGAAAAACAAATAACACCTCTGAGACAGTGTAGGCATAAAGGAACCCTTTACCGCAGTGGTTATGTCTGACCTCGTCTTTGTGCTGCCATGTTCATACCCAGCTGCCTTTGATGATGTCCTGCGGAGGAAAGAAGAAAATGCAAAAAAAGAATCGATGTCTACAGAATTTGATATTATATTGTCTCGAATATTGTTGCAAGATGTTCTGAGGTTTTCCGTAAGCCCATTTAAAGGGAGGTTGGGCCATCTGTATGTGTGGGCTTCCTGAAACACACCGGTCAGAGCTCAGGTCTCAGAGCTGTCTGCCGCCTGCTGCAGCCTGCACTCAGTCTCCTCAGCGTAGCTACATCAACCATGCACAAAGCAAGCATAAACCATGCATGACAGCTGCGTGAAGCATTCCTAAAGAATAAAATGCGATGCAAAAAAGCTTACTTTTGGATAACAGGCTTGGCTAATCCATTGTCCTCTACACCTCCCAATACCGAATGCTTCATAAGAGCTTCATAAGAGCTTCATACAGCTGTTATGTGCTATGCATGTACTCGTATGTTTTATGTGCTGGTGATATGCCTGTGCCTGACATTCTAGTGTGATGGCAAATTGGCTGTTGGCAAAGAGTGGACGCTCAAGTGTTGTTCGTTTTGCCTGACAAATCTCTCATTGTTCTCCCTTTTCTGTCTGTCTGTCTGTCTCTCTCTCTCACTCTCTCTCTCTCTCTCTCTCTCTCTCTTCCTGTCTGTCTGTCTCTCTCTCTGTCTCTGCCTCTCAATCTTTTTGTCTCTCTGTGGCTGCTGCAGGTGCTATGGCTAACCATCTAATCACTAACGCTCTGCTGCGGCCCCATGCCACTAACAATCCCTATAACACATTGCTTGGGGATTCGGCTGTCTATAACAACCCCACAGTGAGCATGTACAACACGCAAGGTGTGCCAACGTCTCTCTCTGTTTCCCTTTGTCTATCACTGTGAATCTCTCTCGCTCTCTCTCGCTCTCTCGCTCTCTCTCTCTCTCTCTCTCTCTCTGGAGTCTCATGGACCTCGTAGACAACTGTTTGACATGTGTCCTCCACACTTACAGAAACGGCATCCGATTCACAGTGTTCATGATTACCATCTTGGACAGAAATGATTAACATGTGGAACACTGTTCAGTTATAGCAAAGTTAAAATATTGTTTTGTGAATGTCACCAGTAATGTCACGAACAAGATTTTCAACACATTGTTTCACTATATCTCATCTTCCTCTGATACAACTAAGATCTGTGGCTGGAAATGAATCTGTGGTGCCGCTATTTAGAAGCTCTCTGTGCTTGATGCGTGTGCCTGGTGTGTTGTGTGAGTCTGAGCTGAACTGCACTGTACTTGTAACTCATGTTGTAGTTTCCTTTGAAGCCCCGTTGCCTTGCCATGTTCTGTGAATGTGTCTGAAGTGTCTCTGCTTATTTTTCTTCATATCAGTCTTAAAGGTCTGTGAAGTCATTCACTTGGAAATGGCTGATGCAAAGCTTGTGTTCCAGTATGTCTGAATAGTGACAAATGATGTAACTCAGATTGTTTTGGGGCTGGCTGTGCGTGTGCGTGTGTGTGCGTGTGCGTGTGCGTGTGTGTGCGTGTGTGTGTGTGTGTGTGTGTGTGTGTGTGTGTGTGTGTGTATATGTCTCAGTGGTTGTGAAGTTACTGTTCTGGTGCATGTTATATCTGTAATCACACGTATTGTCTTTCTCTCCCTCTCTTCTCTCCTCTCCTCCACGCTGTCCCATAGCCCCCTACAGAGACTCAAGTACGGGAGTAGCTCTCACTATCACTGTTGACCATCAAATGTGAACAGATATACTCAGACTTTGCTTTCTCTTCTCTCAGTGTTGGCAGACTAACACGCAGTCACACTGCAAAACCATCAAACACTTCAATCAGGAATCCGAGAATAAATGCCACTGGCAGAGTTCTCTATTAATGAAAACATCCAAGTGACATAGCACTGTATTTATCCCAACCCAACCATCAGTGACTTAATAACATGACCTTTTAGAATGCAACCTAAGGCTATTTGGAATCATGCAAGACTGACCATAAAACTGCACCTATGAATGAGCACAATTGTATGCATTATTTAAAAAAAGAAACTCGAGCAGTTGAAAAAATAATCATGGTCTGGTTCCTCACCAATAAGCTGCCACTTATCTTTTACCTCAGAGAGAACAGAAAGCTTCTCTGAAGTGTCTTCATTTATTTAGTATTTTTGTCCTTAATCAGTGTCTGAAAGCTATTTTAACTCTGTTTAATGCAGTGCTATTTATAAGCATCTAATAATATGGTAATTCAAAGCTAATGTTCATCCTGATATGACAAAGTGCTCTGTGTTGTCACCTAGCAGAGGGAGTAGAGTTCACATACAAAAACAGTCTTTCAGTCTCTCACACATGAAAGTGAAAAAGTGATTCAGGTGTGATCCACCTGTGCTACATATTCTATAGGTCTATAGGTCTCGCTCCCACTTCACCTCCTCCAGACTCCCCTGCTAAGCAGGGAGCTTTTTGATGAGCTCAATTAGATGTGTGAGATGTGTTGGAGGCTGGAAGACTGTCGTGATGGGAGGGTTTGTCTCTGGGGGAACGCTTGCTCCCCACACATACTCATGGCTGCCAGTTAAAGCACAATCACAAAAGGCCTCCACTAAACTCCCCCTTCTCTGTGTGTGTGTGTGTGTGTGTGTGTGTGTGTGTGTGTGTGTGTGTGTTGTCCCCAGAAGGAATCCTCAATAACACACGTGATTCCAGTGTAATGGACACCCTGCCGCTGAACGGTAACCATGTGAACAGCTACACCATGCCGGGCGGCGAGTACCTGAGCGACTGCGTGCAGATCATCGACCGCGGCTACAGCACCATGCACAAGGAGACCACGCTGGAGAAGAAGATCCTGAAGGAGCTCACCTCCAACTACATCCCCTCCTACCTGAACAACCACGAGCAGCGGCCCAGCGAGCACAGCCGCAACCTGACCAACAAGACGCTCAACGGCATGGGCACCAGCAGTGGCCTGGGCTCCAGCTCCGGCCTGGGCATGAGCGGTGGAGGAGGAGGCGCTGGAGGGGTCGACCAGGATGATGCCATGGTGCTGGACAACCCCGCCGCGTTCCCCCATGACGAGGTTGTGGGCCTGAGCCTGGAGATCATCCGCGAGGAGTCCCAGGCCCCCCTGCTGCCCCCGCGGCCCCCTCCGCCCGAGAACCACCAGCCCCTGCAGACCTTCTCCACCCGCCGCCGGCACCCCGCCCAGGAGACCAACGAGAGCTTCTTCCCCCTGCTGCCCGGAGACCGAGTGGCCATCGGCGAGCCGGGGTGCTCGCAGACGCACGGGCACCAGCACGGGCGCCCCTCGCACACGCGTTCCCCCTCGCCACACAGGGACTCGCTCTACACCAGCATGCCGGCGCTCGCCGACCTGCCCCACGGCGAGATGATCAACGGCATCCACGATGACCACGAGGAGGACGACGAAGACGACGAGGACGAGGAGGACGAGGATGGAAGCGACCTGCAGCTGCCCAACGGGAAGAGTGGCAGCGGCAGCATGGACGCCGATGACGTCTACTACAAGAGCATGCCCAACCTGGGCAACACCCGGAACCACGTCCACCACGAGCTGCACAGCTACTACCAGATGGGCCGCGGGGGCAGCGACGGCTTCATTGTGGCCCCCGAGAAGGAAGACTCGTCCCCGGAAGAACCGCCACAGGACCCTTCGCACCTGGTAACCAGCCTATAGACAGGAAGCCACTGGCCTGAGTGGCCCAGGGCATGAGCGAGAGAGAGAGTGAGTGTGTGTGTGTGTGTGTGTGTGTGTGTGTGTGTGTGTGTGTGTGTGTGTGTGTGTGTGTGTGTGTGTGTGTGTGTGTGTGTGTGTGTGTGTGTATGTGTGTCTATGGGAGTGTGCTCCTGCCTGACCCCAGAACAGGAGATACTACCCAGAGCTCAGTTATGTGAACACATGATGCCATATGACTGAGTCGGTGGGCCGAGCGCCTGAATGAGAACACTCACTGTGTGTGAATAGTGTGAAATGTGGTCGGAAAAAAGACTTTGATAAAGGCAAGGGAGGGACATACTGACCTTACACACTGGCTACACCTGACTTGTGGATACTTGTTCGATGTTATCCGTTAATCTTTAGACTTGACTTTTTACAGTCTGCCAACTGTTTGAACAGCCCACGTCCACTGCAGTGCATCCACAGGGTCTTCATCAGGAGAGCCACTCCGACAGACAGCGTCCCGGTTGGGTCTCTTTTACACCTGTATCAGAGGATTTCTACGTGGTGTGGGGGACATAATCTAAAGAAGACATTTGAGATGAAACTCAGACTAGCTGCCACATAGAGTATGTAACCCCGGTGATACATGACTGTATCATACTACATTACCCACACTCCTCTCTCTCATACCTTACTGTTTGGACTGCTGCATACATCCTCTCACATTCCCACAGGTTTTGAAACACTCTTTTGTTTTCAGTACTTTCTCCTGATATATTAGTTCACACCCTGAGGAAAGCATCTTGTGAACACAGACTGCAAGCATCTTTCGATATATCCCCCCTTTTCCCTTTCTGCTAAGAGTTTCAGTTATTGAGGAGGTTATTGAGAGAGAAAAAAAACATGAAACAAAACCTAATTACAGAGAAATATAATGTATTTCTGTGTAAAATGTACAGATTCAAGCATTGCATATGATATGCATTTCATGACTTTTTTTATTTTGTACTTTTGTCCGTGTGTGTTTTACTAGAGCATTTTTCTTTCTTATACTCTGGGGCCTCCATTATCTGACCCTGCAGTGCCACTAGGAGTGATCCCTCCTCTCTCTCTCTCTCTCTCTCTCTCTCTCTCTGTTATGAAATAGAACAAGCACCACTGAACAAAACACCACATTTTTTCTAGCATTATATAACCACTTTTTAGGACTATACTTATAGTTTGGTTCTCCACTGAGTAGAAGTAATCGCTAGGCGACTCATGGATCAATACCAAGGGAGGCGAAGCTACACCTGATGGGAGGCAAAGCAAGGCATCCTGTCCGCACGAGGCTCAGAAGGGGGTCGGGCAGCTCCTTGTGTTGTAGCTGTGGAGAAAACACGTTTCCCTGCGTTAGCTTAGCATAGAGCAACAGCTGCTCCTCCTCAGTGCAACGAACACAATGATCTCACCATCGCAGACCACAGACTGAGCGTCTCTCTCTTTCATTTTCTTACCAAACTCAATGTGAATTTATGTCTGAAGAGATGTGGTCTCTGAAAGGGCACACTTAGGGAAGAACAACATCATTGTGTAAACACTAAACCCAGGATGTTTCTCATGATAAAAGACGTGGTTTACTTATTTGAGAGAGGAGAGTAAACTGTAGCTTGCACATATCCCCCTCCCCCACCTGCATCCTCATACCCTTACAAGCCCCTTTCCCAAAGGATAAAAAAACTATATTTATTTGTTGGATGGTTTTCATGCAAAGAACATTTACGATTTAAACTGCGAAGAGTAGAGGTCCAAATAAGAGTGACAAAGCAGCACTGGTGCGTTTTAAATTATCCTCATTATAACAGTAATTATTGATTATTATTTATTCTGTTATTTTGTATGGGTTTGGGAGTTGAATGATCTCATAACTAATATTTGTTGTAACAGTGAAAAGTTGTTTGCCAACAAATAAATTACTGAGTAAAATTTACAACATTCCATGCAGCTACGCAGTGTGTCTTTAATGCCTTTTGGTTCAGACGCCCTGAAGAAGGCAACGTTGTTTTCTTGACTTTTGGAGTCGTTTGGAGCAACAGACCAATTGGAGTCGATGGAGCATGAAATCACCAAGAGGATGTCTGTCTTTGTACCCAAAAAAAAAAATGTAAGGACATTGAGGACAGCTTGTTTTAATATAACTCAGAGGAGATTATCAGTAATGAAACGCTGCCTGGCTCCCCGTGTCTATGTGACATCCATGAGAGTTTGTCGAGGATATGTTATGCGATGGCTGGGCTAATTAATTATGCTCCATTTGGCCAGTCATCAGGGGCAAACAAAGCATAATCGCAGCGCATCGATTTCATGCCCTGCTGAAATGCAAACATACACTGCACTCTGCAAACAGCACCAAATGTCACCGAGCCCCACCGTCTGTCATCTTCCTCAGCCTGTGCGTGACACCTCTTGAATACCCAGCAGAAGGTGGGATGATTCCCATGTCTGGTCTCACAGGGGGAAAGGTTAAAAAAGGGTCTCAGCTTTTAAAGACCAGGCGAAGGTGATGTAGAACATCACAGCCCTTCTTAGGTTGGGAGAGGTATCTGTAACAGTCACAGTGCAGAGGGAGAAGTTTGAAGTGGTTATAAGCACACTCTGAATGTGTCTTGATGCTTTCCCTATGTCATCATACAAGCCTGTGACCTGATTTCCACGTCTGCAGAGTGAATCCAGTGTCCCAATTTCGGAGGGATAAGAAGCGGCAGAGCTTCCTGTGAGCTCCAATCTCCCTTCTGCACTGCGTCGCTAACAGGTTAATTAAACAGCATCGGGCTATGTGGGTCAAAACACTGCTGGAGAGCGGTGATCGTTTAGCTATGCCTTACAATTCTTTCCGTTTCCCCCCCTAGTGGTTTTGCTTGAAAAGAAGATAGGCATCTGTTTTTTTTCCCTCGCCTTAAAGAAAGAACACAACGCAGCAGCAGCAGCAACAACAACAACAACAACACTCCAATCTTGAGGAAAAGCCCAAAGAGAGGGGAGACCGCACCAGTGCGCCACAGAATGAGAGCCCTTTCCAGATTCATCCCCCGCTAAAATTACCTGATGTAAAATGTCACCGATGGCCTCCAGACAACTGCCATTTGTCCCAGCCATAACCGAAGTAATATGAGAAAAAAAAAACCTTCACTTGACATTAATTCCAGCCCAGATCCTGGCCGTGCCGGCTCATTAATGGGGAACAGGCCCACGTCGCGCCCATGTTTGAATGTGATAATTACACATTTCTGCCAGACTGCGGATGTGACGGCCCGCGCGCCACACCTGACCTGGAAGCGTAATCCAAAGCACGGGGGGGGTGGGGTGGGGGTGGGGGTGGTGGTGGGGGGCTGCTGGCCTGGCCCCACTGAGGATTGGGCTCATCGTCGCCGTATCGCAATTTTCCATCAGACTGCTCATCGGAGGAAAAACACTTACCAGCTACACGAGGCAATGTGAATTATTCACTCTAATTGGCCGGGGGAGACAGGGCAGCGCGAGCGGGCACCGGGTGCTCTTTGGAGGTCAGGTCTCCCAGCTGCATATTTAATTTCTCTGTGAAACTGGTGTTTTTCTTATTGCACGGCACGGCCGGATTAGTGGCCCAGGCCAGGGGCAATAGAGCGGCTCTGGGGTGGCTTGTGTGCAGCAGGTGAGAGACCATCGCTTTACACTTCTGAGCCGTGCCCCTGCCACTTCTTCAAGTCTGAAATTCTCTTCTGGCCCATGAGGCATAAAAGTATATTGAGTTGTGCCGGTGCCTTTGGTCTCTCTCTCTCTCTCTCTCTCTCTTCCCCTCTCTTGCTCGCTCGCCCGCTCGCTCTCCAAACCATAACCTCAGAGAGGGCACAGGCATCAAATATTTCTTGTCCCACATTCCCCTCCTTCCCTTCTTGATTTATTAAGTTTTATAATCCCCAACCCCTCACCCCCTTCCCATTTTTCATTCTCTTTTTGGATTTATTAAACATAGCCAGAGTTACCATGACAACCCGGGGTGTCTGCAAGATATCATATTACGAGCAGAATCACAACAGGTCGCAGCGCTGCTGAGGATTGAGCCCTGACAGGTGGTGAGTCACAGCAGGCTCCAGTAAACATATGCCATCAGAAATGTTTATGGTTATTTGGTGCTCAGGAGCAAATTGTGTGTCCAGGTGAAACAATCACAAAAACGTACCAACTTCAATGGCCAGGGCAAAGTATGATGAAGTCAACGGAGCTTGTGCATGTTCGCTGAGTTGATGCGTAATTCCAGCCTGATTCATGCAGAAGAACACTCATGCGAGTCAAGCTGGATAACCGATCTGGACATCAGAGGAAGCGCATTCCTGAAAAGTGACCTTTAGTTTCCGCTCAGCCCTCGGTGCCAAACCCTTCAGTGGGACAAGAGAGTGCGGCACATCATGCATGCATTCACATGCTCAGTTGGTAAATACCCACCAGACACATTTGTCAAGTTTTTTTTGAAAAGGCCTCATCTGAATTTAAAATGTAATTTAAGGTCCATTGAAATGTATAAGCTGTATCATGACTCATTAAGAATTTACCAAGGCTCTGCTAACATGGTGGGCGGGAGACAGGGAGGCTACGGAGGAAGAGGGAGAGAGAGAGAGAGAGGGGGATGGAAGGAGGAAGAGATGGAGGCATCCCAAACGCCGCCCCTCAGAGACACGCGGATCGAAGCTCGTCTCCCTCCCTCTGAGTCGCTCAGCTCGGCTAATGCATCATATTAATGCAAGATCCACCCGCCACTGTCTCTATGCTCCAGATACAGCCCACCTACAGAGAGGGAGAGGAAGAGGGCGGCAGGCTCAGAATATGTCACAACCAGATTGTGAGTTTCTCAAGGTCGTGATGTTGTGTAGAGGCACATGAATATATCTGCCTTTTTACACACATATACATAAACACATGCACACACACACACACACACTCACACACACCTTACTTATCATAAAGCCCCTTGCATCAGAATGTTTCACTCCCTGAAAATCCCACATATGTTCCATGAACCTGTTCGGTGCTCAAACAAAGGTTTCTATGGAAACAGCATAGCATAGTTGGTTATAAAATCTACTCTTGAAGAAGGAGCCATAGTTTCACCTTCTTTACGAGAAGGCATTGAATGAAGAGAAAGCTTTTTTGTAAAACTGATTCAATGTAATTGCCTCCCTCAGAGCAACAAATTAATGTTGAAGAATTGGTGGCCAGCAAACTGACTTAATGAATCCTGTTTAACCTGGGTAATCCATCATAAATGTTAATACAGTACTTGTAACGCCACTTTTAATTGATGGTCTGCTAAGATCATAATTAGCTGTAATTGCTCTTAAAGATGTAGACCATGATTCTGTTTTGGTTTCTCAAAAAGTTGTTGATATAGGAGCTCAACAGCCAATCAAATGACACCTCTCTCTTCTGTGCTCCTGAAGATTGAGGTCGATTGGCTGGGATTGTCAGTGACTCGGTTTGAGCCACTATGTTTGTGTCCCATTTACAGAGCCAGAACCGTGTCCGAAAACCACAGTTCCTTTTTTAGGCCAAACACAGAGAACCGTGAGAAGCGATTCACCGAATTTGACAAAAAGTGTGTTGGATTAGAATCCCACAGGACCGGAGCCCAACAGGAACTGAACAAATATATCTCCCTTGGAGATAGATTACTACAAAATATCAGACATTATGTCAAGATGTGGCAGCAAAATAAAAAAAAAAATTAAATCAAAACAATTTACTGTTACTATTTATTTTGTTACTGGCTCACCCACTGCTACACGAGGTACTGAAGTTGAACTAAAAGTTCACTACGGATAAGTTCCTTTCACTCGATTTATGCTAATATGGATACAAATGAATACAAAATGAAATCTTGCAGGATGATGGAGGCATTGTGTCCTTGTGCCTGGGTCACTCTGTTTTAAAAAAAATCATCTGTTGGATTACCAATGAATGGGCCAAGGTCTTCTCTGTTTATATAAAAGCTTTCTGAAAGGCATGCAAGAAGCACAAGGTTGCGTCTTTATTCCCAGGCGAGCGCCGGATAATTACCACCACCTGTGGCAGAGTGCATGATGAATATAAAACATGAATGAAATGTCAACCTCCTATAAACACTCACAGTGTTGAAATATTAAGACACAATCATAACATTTCTGATGCACATTATCAATTTCTCTGACAACCGGGGGCAATGACAGCTTTACCTCAGCTTGCCAAGGGCTTCACACCTGAGTGAGTGACAAGAGCCTATCAGCGCCTCCACAGACAACTTTTATCAAATTAAGGTGGAATCAACATAATGGAAATTACTTGCCAAAAGAGGCTGTCAAAACCAGTGTTCTTGGGTATGAGAATTTACAACGATTTTTTTTACCTGGGGATCAATTCAATTTGATTTACATAGCGCCAAAACAATAATATTGTTTACAAGGTCGATTTCGATCCTTTTTGTCCCTAGTACAAATTTGGACTCAGAAAAATGGGAAATTACGGCCCAGGTTAAAAAATCCTGAAGTTTTCCTGTAAAGCTATGGAAAAGTAGTTAAAACTGTGCAAAATCTACAGCAACCTTGGAGCTAAGCAAATGTACCTATAGTGCTAATTTGTAAAGCAGTTATGTAGCTTTTGTTTTATTTGTTTAGCATGAGCAGTAAGAGCATTTAAACATTCCTTCTTCAGTCACTCTGCAAGAGGTCAAACTGAGTTCACAATCAGATCTGATTAGAAAAACCTGATCCCTCCTGTAGCCATTTCTCCTTGAAAATCTTCCCTTTGAGGAGTCTGATTGATCCATCATCACCTAGCCCCCGTTCCACCCACTGCTCTCTTAACCTACATGTCGCACTCAGCACCTTTAAAGTGTGACATTCCAACCTTGAAAAACATACACTCACACAGCACCTTTCAAGAGTGCATCTCCCACCGAGCGCTCCTGATTGATTGACAGCTGAGGGAAAGGCTGAAGCGAGCAGCAGATACAAGCGACGCTCCCGTTGCGTCTTATCTGCCGCCAAACACCAATCGAACTGCCAGTTGCCAAGCAACCCCCTGACGCAAGGTCCGAAATGACCACCATTACGTTTGAGTCTGTTTTTTATGAGACATAGGGCTCAAGACAAGTGTTGACGCTGAAAAAAAGCTCTTGTTTAAAATACTTTATTCCCTTTCAGTGCCTGCCTTTTATTACAGCTGTCTGCATGACATAACATTGGAAAAGTAATAATAAAAAAGGGATATTACAGTCTATTTTGGGTGGGTCTCAACCAAACTCTAACACACACACACACACACACACACACACACACACACACACACACGGCAGAGAGAGGGAGAAGTGGAATTTCAAACATACACACGGAGAGACCACTCACAATAACACTCACATACATACATCACATTCATTTAATACACTCAACTGTACAGCTTCCTGGAGGTGACCATACTCTCACTGATTTAACATTATTGTTAGAAGAGGCAGTGTGATCTAACATATAGGGTAAGACACCTCAAGTGGTGCATACTACATTTCCATGTACAAAATCACCAAAATTATAAAAACATTATGTACAACATGTATACACTTAATTATTGTAGAAACCTGAGTAAAATGTATATATAAACAATTCATTAAAGAAAAGATTATGTCATAGTAGTGGGACACCTAGTGGTTAAAATTGATTTGCATGATTGATTTGCGTTAGCATGTCTGCTTAAATTAAAATGTAAGTTAGCCTGAAGCTAAATGTGCTGACATGTATTCAATTCGTTTCATGTGCATGTGGTTGTGCGCTCAAACAGTGGATGTATGAACTTATTCTGAACTCTTACATGCAATTGACATTTTATTTGCATGTTTTAATTTTAAAGAGCTTCTGACGTAAAGGCTTTAAACAGACCTTCCTCTGCACCTGACCTTTTCTTGGGAACCTGTTATCTATCTGCCAAGCTGGCAAGCTAGACACCAGGTGTTAGCAGGGGCAGAATAGTAAAAAGGCACATCTTCAAATGGCCAACAATCTCCAGTCTTGGGAGTGGAAACAACAGCAAATCAGTCATCGTGACACAGCGTAAAGAAACAAATGGACTTTGATGAACTTTTGGACACAAGATCACAAATATCCAGCTGGCTCACAAGTTAGCAAACTTTCTGTAGCAAGTTCCATGGCCCTGAGAGCGAGCACGTACTAAAGCGGTAGAGAAACAAGAGGTAGAGATGTAAAAACAAGCCTCATCAGAAAGTGCTGCAGCTTCAGAAACAAAACACTGGATGAAAGAAACGCATATCTGAAGGACAAAGACGTCTTTGTCAAGTGCTGTGCATCGTCTATCCACATTGCTGAGGACTGTGACAAGCTTGTAAGGAGTGCAACAGCCACAAACACCCCTCAGCACTACATCCAGGACCCACCCCATGGGAAACTGATGTCCAAGTTAACACTCCAGATCAAGATGGGGAGCAGCAAGAGGAGGTCGTTCCATCTGAGGGGGTGCAAACACTTCTAAATCTGTCTCATTTGGATGCATCCTGCAGGGCAAAGAGATCGCGCTATGAAGACCTACGCTGTTCTCGATTAGCAAAGCAACAAGTCACTAGCTGGAGGAGAATTCTTTAAACTCTTTAAAGGTATCAAAGGAGAAGACATGCTCAGGGGTGGTTGAGACAGCAGGGTGACGCGCCATCAACTTCATTGTGGAACCGTTCGATGGCAACACCCAAAGTCCCTTGCCTGCTCTGATTGAATGTGATATGCTACCAGATGACAGGTCAGAACATCCATTACCAGAGATAACCAGACGTCATCCTCTTCTCAAGTGCATGGCAAATAAAATGCCAGCTTTGGACCCAGATGCGTCTATCTTACTTCTCCTTGGATGGGACTTAATCCAGGAGCATGAAGTTCAAGAGCAGTGTAATGGACCTCACAATGTACTGTTTGCAATGTGACTGGACCTTGGGTGGGTGATCATTGGGGACGTGTGTCTAGGAAGAACACACAAGAATGACCAATGCCAGTGTCTTCAGCACCAGTGTGCTGATGAATAGGCGCCACTCCATCCTTGCACCCTGCATGAGCAACATAATTTTTGAGAGAGAAAATTGACAGCCTTCCGACATCCCACACCCCAAGTGTCCCACACGCTGCCAATCTCAACACTGATAGCCTTGGCAGAAATGTGTTCCAAAGAACATCATATGACGACACACTTAGCATGTCCATTGAGAATGAGCTGTTCTCTGACCTTATGGACAAAGAAATGTACATGGATGAAGCCAATTACTGGCTTGCAAATTGTGGTTTGAGGATAACGATCCAAGCAAGTCTTCTCTGAAGCTTTCACCATGGCCATATCAGCTGGAGCATACCTCAAGACAATAGACATGGAGGGACATACTCAAGTTTGGTTAATCATGCTGCACTAAAAACTCAATCAGTAAGACAGCTGACAGTGACATCTCATTTGTTCTTACCATATTTTAACATTGTAGTTTTAAAGCCCTACACAATCTCAGTAACTATACAATTTGGTACATTTATATTCGGGCTGCATTCATCGTAATAGCAGAGGGAGATAATGTTATAATGTAAACATCATGTAAAATCCCATCTATGTTTGGTGAAATATTTAGACACTTCAAATGAACATGGCGGAGAGAGCCCTTTTCTGACAGGCCAGAGGAAATGAAAATGGAGATTAAGGTAGGCTACCCTGTTGCTCACACGTTGTGTTGAGAAACACACTTTTAAAAATGTACTTTAAATTTTCCAGTTATTTAGTAGCAATTGTAGTTGCCAGTAAAACTGTAAATACACAGCATAGTACTGTAATTAATTCTTACAATTTTGCTGTAAAAAGATAGTGAACTATTGTATATATATTGTATATACTTGCAAAATTGTATATGATGTTAGAGTGAAACATTGGGTAACAGCTTCTATGAAGCCCATATGAGGGCATTAATACATATATTTTTGTCATTGTAACAGTCATTATAACTATGTATATGTCTTCACAATGACTTATAACCACCTTTATGATACAGTATGTCAGTTAATTATGAATGGTTATAATTTGAGACACAATAATGCATTATAAATATGTGATCAGTACTCTGTGTATCTATCAAATGTCATAATGCATCCTAGCTTACTTGTTTTGCTGAAGTTATGCAGAGATGTACAATGAGACTTGACTGCTATTTCAGAGTTAAGCCACAAGTCATTGTAATATAGATTATAACCATGTACGTAAGTCACAGCACCCCATATCCACCTTTATGTTACATCATGCATAATAATTTATGGTTATCAGCAGGGCAGCATGATTCATTATAAATTACATTAAAGGCATTATATATGTACTAGCATTAGTCGGTGATCATACAACCCATATGTGTATGTGGAAGACATATACTGTACATAGTTAAAATGAGTGTTACAATGACTTATAGATTATTTATAAGACATTATTAATGCCCTCATTGGGCCTTATAGATACAAGCTTCATAGAAAGTGTTACCCAACATTGTATATTTACAATATATTTGTGACCAAAAATACTGCAATGCTACAGTTTACAGTAACTGAATCTACAGTAATGTTGCGCGATTCCTCTGTGAAAGAAAATGCCCAAAACAAACTTATTGACAATGGAATAGACCCATTCACTAAAAAGCTGTATGCACAACAGAACCGATTGCACACTACTGCACTGCTATGGCCTGGACAGAGCAAACTGATCCCACGGGCCTACTGGCTTCACACTACCTAATCGATAGTCTATTCCACAGCGCATAAAATATAACAACATTAGGATGAGTAGATGATTCTGAGCCCGATAGTTGATTGAGGATTTGACATACACCTTTGGATGAAATCCAACCTACATGTTGCATCCTCCTGGTAGGCGAGATTGAGGTAGTAGATTCAAAACAATACAGCCAGGAACCAAAATGACCTTTTTGTAGAGACAATTTTGCCCGATGCAGAACTGTAAGACATTTCTGTATTTTTTTTTTTTTAAAGTATGTATATTTATTATTTATTAAAACTTCATACATTAAAAAGTACTTAACATACATTTGTGGTTTCTTGTATACACTTCAGATTACAGAGAGTGAAAGTACTCAATGAAACAGGATTCTCTTTGCATCTCCTAGCAATATGCAGCTGAACCAGGTGCTTCTCGGGGCGAGGACAGCAAAGTTCCAGAGGACGAAAGGGACTGGAACACACCGATTGGTTCACAGCTTTTGCACAATTAATAATTGTCACGTGGAGATTGCTCAAGAGGCAAGTTAACTAATTTAACACAATGCCAGCTAAGTAGGTCAATGTATGATTTCCGTGACATTATGAATATTGTTCTTAATTCATTAGGTAAATGAAACTGATCTAAGAGCTAGCTAGTTAGCTAATTGCCTCATTAGGTAGGCTTTTTTATCATTATAATTGTATATTATAATTTATAATATTACCTACCCATACATGAGTGAGTGTGTGTAACATGTAGAAAATGAGGAGATATTATGCTTACTGAATTATTAATATGTACTGTATATTTAGTTAAACTAGTAAACCATTACCCTTTTTCCTGCTCTTTAATCTGCACTTTTAATAAATCAGTGTAAAATATCAGTGTAAAATATAATCTCAGTTAAACAGTAGAATTGGTTAATGAATACATAGTTCGTAGTGATCATAGAGGTGACGATGTTTTATAGCACTGAAAAAATAATATAGTCTGAAATGACATCATGTTTAAGTTTCCCGATTATACTAAAGAAATCAAACTATTGCAGTTCAAATTCAACTTCACTGTAATGGTCTGTACACACTCCTGGTATTCTGTGAATTTCTGCACTGCAGCGTGAAGGTGAAACTGCCCTCCCCGGACAAGACTAAACTGGACATCTGAGACAAGGATGAAAGCTGGTGTTTGGGTCTGTATAGGCAACACCTGGAAGAATGTTTGGGAGAGCAAAGCTGATTCAGGGCCTTACACAGAACGGCAGCCATCTTGGGCACTCCTAAATCATCACAGGTCCCTGGAGGTCCCTCCATATGTGGAGCAGCTGATCTTAGAGCTGTCTGTGATCGGCGAGGCATTCAGGTTCACCGTTGAGCCACCTGAAGAGGCCAGAACACCCTGCCCATGTAAGCTCAACTTTGGCACAAACAAACATCCTCACACATTCAGACAAAAGGTGCAGCTGTATGGCCATTGTACATGCAAGTTGTATAATGTGGTGACCAACAAATAGCTTTCTATGTGGTGCTACAGTAATGCTGTAATATCAAACTATAAAACTGTGTTCAGGTTGTTATGGGTGTGTATTATGTCTGTCTATCTTTATGTCTGTCTATTATGTCTGCCTATCTTTGTTGGGTTTAACTTATTACTTATTCCAAACATCTGGACCACATATTGATCTTTTTGACAGAGGTGTTCTGTATATAATTCTTTAAATATGCTTATATCTTCCAGTAAACTTTGCTGTTTCTTTAGTTCAACTTAAGGCTGCCATGCTCCTCCACAGGCTCTTTGTCAATGGACAGACCATCCATTTATATTCATATTCATCACCTTCTTATAGTTCACTAGTCATTTGACAGAATGGTATTTTGTATTTCTGTCTGGTTCCTTGTTTGTAATAGTTGACTTTTATTGTTTACCTGTTATCGCTGTTTACTGCCTGTCCATACTGCCAGGTTTTGTTTTTTTGTCATAATAGGTCATTTATTTGTGTTTTATTTTGAGGAAGCTTAAGGGGCAATCAGAAGTTCAGGGCTGAATCTTTGTCAAGGCAATACACAGTAATTCTTCTGAACTCATCTATAATTATGGCATAGAAAGATATGGAGTTTGTCAGAAAGCTAGTAAGGAAAAGCAAGGTCAAGCCAATTCAAGACGACAGGTTGAAATAGAAAGGCTGATTTGAGAAAGGAGGCAACTGAAGAAGCAATGGAAACAAGCAGATGATGAACAGAGAGAAGGTATTAGTTTACTACATTTGTTTATTCGTTTACTACAGGTTGGATTACTACTACGAGGTGAAGAGTAGGCAGGCCATGTTAAGGAGGGCATAGCTCCTCAGAGTAAGAAGGAAGAAGAAAGAACTGCAATCTGCATTCTGGATTGCATTCTACAAGGATCCATTTAAGTCTTTATTTACTCAAGACATGGGAAATTTGAGAGTTGAAAGAAAGGACCTAGATGAGTATCTTCCACAGCTACATACAGACAATCAGAGGCGTGTGGATCTCATGTTACCAGCAGGCATTCCTCCAATGGGAGATATAGGTTCACCAATGGATGATGGCCCGTCCAGGTGGAGAGAGGTACCATAACTGGATAATGCAAGGGCTGCATTGTCTCCCGTCCCTAATGGGGTCCCTCATCGTGTCTAGAAAGGATTGTCTGATGTTTTGAAATATCTATGGAAGCTCACAGTGATTGTATGGGAAAAACTGGGAACTGAACTTCAGTCAGTGGGTGGGTGAAGACGGAGGCTGCAAATTATGTTTGGGTGTTGGCTCATTAAAACTTATTTTGTCTTGGTGTTAAACTAGCCTGACCCAGTCTAATGTTGTTGTTGATCATGTTTAATGTTATGTTGTGCTGAACTAGCTTCTATGGTTAGGCAGTATTGTTGTTGTGTTTAGCATAGATGAGCGTATGAACGCAGTTTCTTGAAGTAAAACCAAATAAAAATAATCATGAATTATCAGCCTCCGTGCATATTGTGTCATCTTAATGACCTTCTCAGAACAACCCTGACCAATGGGTACTCAATGTTACATCTGATGTTGTCTAGAGAGCAGGAAAGACAAAGCTACATGTAGCATGAAAACATTGAACTGATGGAGAGATATCTAAGCCACTGTTAGTATCTACGTCAGCACTGATTGCTCTTCACATACTTTAACTTAGTTAAGGCAAAGACCCCTGGAGATCTTCATTTAGGCACTACATCTTATGATCTTGCTGACAGGCTGACAGGCTGACAGGCTAACAGTTAACGTATTGGCATTGCTCATAATCTCAGTGGTTGGAGTTTCACAG
Organism: Clupea harengus; assembly: GCF_900700415.2. NCBI lineage: Eukaryota > Metazoa > Chordata > Actinopteri > Clupeiformes > Clupeidae > Clupea > Clupea harengus. The sequence continues at coordinate 4,263,635 of NC_045173.1, forward strand.
TTTTTAAAAAGTGGATGCCATGTACTCTTGATAACTGTTACATTGACTGGCTGCAGATAGATAGCAGTTTGAGAGTACATTGCAGAGATTTAATAAGATTGAACTGTAATAGGCTCTTGAAAAGTGTAATTACATAATCTGATTAAGATGCTGCTCCTAATATAATATACATTTTAAACCTGCACGGATATGTGGTGCTGAACTAACTCAATTGTATCATGTTGAATCAATGGACAAGTAAATTCAACAACATTTTACATTTAGTCATTTAGCAGACGCTTTTGTCCAAAGCGACGTACAAGGGAGAGAACAGTCAAGCTAAGAGCAATAAAAAGCATGGTGTAACAATAAATACTACTTTACATGAGAATTAGAAAAACAACGACCTAGAAAAAAGGAAAAAGAAGTGCAGGAATGTAACTGCTGAAGTGCAAGTTAAGCGCTAGTCAGGTGCCAGTTAGGAGGGGAGGTGCTCTCTGAAGAGTTGGGTCTTCAAAAGCTTCTTGAAGGTAGAGAGGGACGCCCCTGCTCTGGTAGTACTAGGCAGTTCGTTCCACCAACGTGGAACTACAAATGAAAATAGTCTGGATTGCCGTGCTTGCACGGACGGCAGTGCCAAACGACGCTCACTAGACGAGCGCAGCGTCCTGGGTGTAACATTTGCCCTTACAAGAGCATTTAGGTAGGTGGGAGCAGAACCAGCAAGCACTCTGTAGGCAAGCATAAGTGACTTGAACTTAATGCGAGCAGCTACTGGCAGCCAGTGGAGCTCAATGAGTAGCGGGGTGACGTGTGCCCTTTTCGGTTGTTTGAACACCAGACGCGCCGCCGCGTTCTGGATCATCTGTAGTGGTTTCACCACGCAAGCCGGCAGTCCCGTTAGGAGGGCGTTGCAGTAGTCAAGGCGGGAGCTCACCAAGGTTTGCACCAGCAGCTGGGTGGCATACTGGGTTAGGTACGGCCTGATTTTGCGGATGTTGTAAAGCGCAAAGCGGCACGACCTGGAGACAGAGGCGATGTGGGCCGTGAAGGTCAGTTGGTCATCAATAATGACCCCGAGGTTTCTTGCTGTTTTGGATGGAGCAAGAGATAAAGAGTCAGTATTGATATTGATGTTGTGGTGGACGACCTGTTTGGCTGGGAAGACCATCAGTTCCGTTTTGGCCAGGTTCAGCTGAAGGTGGTGGTTTTTCATCCATGTGGATATATCAGCGAGGCAGTCCGAGATCCGCGCCGAGACCGTGGTGTCCTCAGGAGGGAAAGACAGAAACAGTTGAGTATCATCGGCATAACAGTGGTAGGAAAAACCATGCGAGCGGATGATAGGGCCCAACAAGGTGGTGTAAATGGCAAAGAGAAGTGGTCCCATCACCGAGCCTTGGGGCACCCCAGTGGTGAGGCGGTGAGGTACAGACAGCTGACCTTGCCATGACACGTTGAACGACCGCCCAGTGAGGTAGGATTCAAACCAGGAGTGCGCATTGCCAGAAATGCCCATACTTGACAGTATGGACAGAAGGATGCGGTGGTTGACTGTATCAAACGCAGCTGATAAGTCAAGCAGGACGAGAGCCGAGGATTGAGCTGCTGCTCTAGCTGTTTTTAAGGCCTCCGTTACAGACAACAGGGCTGTTTCGGTGGAGTGACCGCTTTTGAATCCAGACTGGTTCGGATCGAGGAGATTGTTCTTTGACAGGAACTCGGTGACCTGTTTGGAAGCTGCCCTCTCAATGGTTTGACTTTATAGCACATAAGACATAGAACATAATCAAGACAGACTAGTTTCACTTGAATCAATCACATAGATATACGTGGCATGATTCAATTACGTCCGTTTAAGAAATAATGTTTTGGAACGCATCAGTGCAGTTATTTTGATTTGACATTCTTACAGGTTGCTAAGCATTGAACTCAGGTCAGCCAACTTCCCAGCCTTAGTTTGTAATTCTTTAAATAAACAATATTCTAAACAATTTACATAAACAATTATCTTTTGTTCCTGTTTTATATAGAGAAAATACCTTGTTTTTTTGTCTTTTTTTGCAGATTTTGATTGAAAACATGGTATTGTTTAAGTGTGCTCTCAATGTTAATGAATGTTACTGAGAAATCAAAGACAATAATTAAGACCTTGAGGATTAGTGTGGAGAGAGGAGTGATAGAAAAAAAAATACCACCCACATGCATCAATTCAGCCTCCTACACAGACAAACATGTGTGGAAGCACACACACACACACACACACACACACACACACACACACACACACCACACACACACACACACACACACACACACACACACACACCACACACACACACACACACACACACACACACACACCACACACATTCACACACACCTCATTAAAGTTCCGTCAAGGACAAGAGTATGAGTTTGAGCTGAGCGGAAAGGACAGGAAAAAAAAAACCTATTCAACAGACTTCAGTATGTTTAAATGAAAATTGCCTTTTGAAATATTTATGTGCCCACAGGCAGTAGCATCTCTGCCTAAGAAAGGCTTCGTCTGAGGATTGAAGTCGGCAGGTTTGAGAGAAAGCCATTTTGTTCTGCTGTCACATCTGACAGAGTCTTTAAAAGCCAGTGACATTTTATTTTGCATTTAGTAGTACCGTGCACTAGTTCTAATGCACTTTATGGGTGTTCCGTATGGACGTCTTGAAAAGATTCTTTTCAAGAACTGTTTTTTTTTTTTTGGCCTTTGCCGAACAATCAGCTATTGACATAGTATTTATCACTTTATTACAGCATTGCACACACACTCTCGGCCTCCTCTCTTGTCCTGAAGGTTATGTGTGTGTGCTGTGTGTGTTGTACCTGGACCGGGTGGCTCAGAGGCAGATCATGTCGGCAGCACGATGAAGGTGATGGGAAGGACTCCGTGTCGCAGCTGCAAGTGCTTGTTCGGCCTCCGTTTTTTTTTTCCTCTTTTCAGACACGCTTGATTCTCAATGGCTCCTCTGTCATCTGCGGCCCCTTTCGCATCAGATTTTGCAGCAATCACAGTCCCCCATTTGCATGGCTGAGTAGCAGAACAGAAGATGGGAATTAGCATAACTGGTGGGCTGGGGAGAGAGATGGGGGTGTGGGGAACGCTTGATTGTATGGTGCCTGATTTTTCACAGATATGTAACATGGCGCCAGTCGGGGGAAAATTAAATCAAATTCGTTTTTGTTTCCCCAACAAATGTCTTTTGACAGTTGCATCAAGAAAACAAGGCTCTGCATTAGCGATGAGCACCTAACTGCTCTCGCATCCAAGCGTGTCAGTGGGAACATGTTGGGAGCGCGGCAGAGAACATCAGCAGAGAACGTCAGCTTAATCACGAGGCCCACAGGAATCTTTCTTATGCACCCAACACAGGGAGAGGGAACATCAGCTTGTCTTTTTTCCTTCCTTTTTTTTTGAATGCTTCTCTCAGGGTTCAGTGCCGAATGAATACAGCCAATGCCGCACAGAAGCAGTTCTGATTCAGAGTGCACTGTCCTTGTGTTATTTCATTTCAAGTGAATATGGAGAGAGAGAGAGAGAGAGAGAGAGAGGGAGAGGGAGAGGGAGAGGGAGAGGGAGAGGGAGAGGCACGCTTGATATGTGATGTTTCATTTGGAGAGTTTAGAGGAATTGGAGAGGGCTCTCAGCAAGGCAAAGAACTGACACGCAGTTTGAATGACACACGCATGCACCTAAAGTGACGTGGATATCTTCCGTTCATTCGGAACAGATAGGTGTGGGCAAGAGAACGCAAAACACCTTGTTAAACCACACACACACACACACACACACACACACACACACACACACACACACACACACACCGCTGAAAGTTGACTCACTAATCAACAGGACTCCTGTGTTCTCAATACACCTGCTCTAAATCTACCACCTCCCACACACCAGAAGCGCTCTTTCTTTCTCTCTCTCTCTCTCTCTCTCACACACACACACACACACACACACACACAGACACACACACTCGCAGCACACAACATATTCACAACACGGGCAATGAGCTTTTAAAAGAAACAAAGGATCCTTTTCATCCTGGTTTTCACATCAAAGAAAAACAGAACCCACTGCTGCCCGAAGCACACTTGCTAATACACATTACATTGAAGTCTGACACTTGACACTTGAATCTTTAAGTACCACATCTGTGTGTGTGTGTGTGTGTGTGTGTGTGTGTGT
>NC_045173.1:4277841-4282841 GCF_900700415.2 Clupea harengus
TTCAGCTGGTGAGTTCAGTAGTGGTGTATTCTTGTTGCTATAAGGTATTCAGCTTGGTGAGTTCAGAAGGATATTACTGTATGTCCATTGGATGAGGTCATGAAAACACAACTGGTACTCCCACATTAGGGTTCCCTTAGTTATCATATGTTCATTCAAACTTTAGTCATAAATGTTTTTAAAAGTTATAGTTATGCCCTTATTAATGAATCGAAGTTTCGAAGTTGACTGCTGTACCTAATGAATATTTGTTAAAGGAAACTTACTGTAAAACTCTACCAGTTAATCTTACTCAGTACCTCAGATAAATTGATACTTATTGCGTAAATAAATATGAAACAGGTAATAGCTTGTTACTGCAAAAAATAAACAATTGTGTATTTGCAAAAACATCTGCAACGTCAATTCAAATTATATACCAGGCAGGCATATTGTCTCACCTCTAAGGGTAAAAACTGTTTGGTGAATATCAGGTTCACTTATATAATGTATTCACACACACATATACATGCAAATATTCACATAATAAGAAATCTAGTCATGCTTTCACATCATTGAAATATTGCTGACTCACTCACACTGTGTATAAATGACTCAAACAGGCCAACACACTGAACAAACTCCTGAAAATAGCTCACACACACACATTGATGCACTCACACAGAAATACACACCAAGCGCACACACTCTTCTGACACATACATATTCCCAGTGCACACACTCAACTGGCATGCGCATGTCCATAACAGTCACGCGCCCACTGTTGGCAGATGTACAAACACACACACACTCTCCCACAGCATGCCATGCCAGCAGGGCAGCTGGAGGTCAGAGAGTGCCTGGCCCCAGGAGGGCATCCTCTTGCTGGCATTTGGAAAGGGCATGAGAGCAAGGGGCAGCTCTAGGCCACTAAAGCCCACTGCTGGACACCACACTGGGCCCCGTCGATAGCCACATCTCCATGATAAAGGAGGATTAGGCTGGATCCAGCCCTCTCTCACTGACCTGAAACAACACCAGGCCTCTCCCACCTGGAAGCCCTCTCTGCCAGGGCCCCCGCCATTTGCAGCCTGCCGAGAGGGCACCAACAGAAGGGGAGGGACGTTTAGAAGATGCTCCCGCCACCTAAAGAACAGGTCCTCCTCCAGTGCTCACTAAAGTGTGTGAAAGCTAAACCTGGGCGTGTGCGGTGCCAGCATTTTGGAGGCCATCTGTTTTTACGGTGAGAGTGGAGAATCACCAGAGATCAGATGCGGCCGAGGAACGCAACAAGCTCTTGTGGGAACAGAGAGCAAAAGAGCAATATTTTCAATCGAATGCATTTATTGAGTTGGATGTTTAAAACACCCCCCCCCCTCCCCCACTTTCTTTCCTCTGAATGGCCATTCAAAGCAGCTAGGTGTTCACAGTGACAAATTCAGGCTTTAATGATTGAACATTGCCGTCTCACTTTTCACAGGATTTCATTTAGATTTAATTTGATTGGTTTTGAGAGAACTGAAGTCAGTACTAAGCGACATGTATGGTTTAATCCAAAGGAAGCATTTGGCTGTACCTCAAACAATCATGTCCCTCATATCATTTTTGGAAATGAACAGACTAATTCTCTCTACTGGTCAAAATAGCAAAAACTAGTTTACTAGATTGTAAAGCTTTGAACATGATAAAATCGAGATCATTATCTTCTTCCGTTATGGTCAAGTTGTTTGTTCTAGCTCTAAAGAAGGGGGCGGCAGACAGTGCTGTGTTACTGCGCTCTCATGGACATCAGAGGAACTGCAGGCTAATGTAGCCTTCCACGCTCTCTACATACAGAATAGAGCCATTTATTAATACACTACACACCTTACAACGACAGAGGGCTATTTTCAGCTCCATCACCAAAGATTACAGTACATTTGAATATTTCTGTGATGAGGTAAGAGAATTGTAAACAAATGGCTATTTTGTATTCAAACAGGTGTAGAGGAGCTTAGGTGCAGTTGGGTTCATTAAAACAAAAGCCAGCAACACCTCCAATTGTGCTGTACTGACTCAATAAAGCACAGATTACAGAGATTGACTGCCCATTCTACACTCTCAACAGCATCTATTCACAAGTACAACAGGGACACATTGTGAGTACACACACAGCATTTCCTGTCTTTATAGTACGTTCGTTTGTGTGCTCAGTCACACTCGTGAGGGTGTGTGTGTGTGTGTGTGTGTGTGTGTGTGTGTAGGTCACAGGCAGGGGAGGAGGATACACCTGCTGCTCAGTCAACATAGACGACCTTCAGCAACCCCTCTCAAATGAGCTTGAATGGATTTACGATACAACTGAGGCAGTGGGTGTGTATGTGTGTGTGTTATTTTGTCATTGCCTCTACATAAGTCTCTGTCTGTGTATGTGTGAATGTGTGTGTGTGTGACCTCACTCCACTGTAGAACAAAGCTCCCTAAGGCAATGACAGAAACACATTTCCCCTCCTCCTGCCCATCAGAGACAATGACCCAAGTCATTTCATTAACCACACACACAAACACACACACACACACACGCGCGCGCACACACACGCACACGCACGCACACACACACACACACACACACACACACACACACACACACACACACACACACACACACACACACACACACACACACACACACACACACACACACACACACACACACACACACACACACACACACACGCACACACACACACGCACACACACACATACACACAAACAACAACTTGCCTCTGCCACAGAATTGTGCTCTGAGGGATTGCCCCTTATTAGCTCCTCACTAATCACACACATCCAGATCTAAACCCCAGGCCTATTTCACACCCACTAACAGAACAACAGCCCTGCACAGACATAACTTACAGTACATGCTGCTGAACCAGCCACAACCCCATATACCTCTCCAAAAAGTGTGGTCCGTTTGGCTGTTCGTTATTTATTCAGCCTAAATTAGGTTACCGCTTCATTAAACATTCATGTCCCCCTCACACACACTCCCCCCACCCTCGATCAGGACTGATTAATTATTTACCACAGAAATAAAAAGCTACTTTGGTGTCTCTGTGTGGACATTTTGAAATGAAAACTGATTGGGGAAATGAGCGTCACTTAGGTTTAAAGCTTGGCCTCACTCAAAAAGGTACAAAGTTGCTCTCGATTACAGAAATCTAGGCGCAGACACACCTATCTAACTCCTAATCTAAAGCATTACAAGATAAAGTGCAAATCTGAGGCAAATCTTAGGAACCATCAGCTGACATCAGGTGTTTAGACTGTGATGCCAGGTAGCCAAGCTTCCAAGGCTACATGCAGATTGTTTTCAGGCAGGTGAGAAAGAGAGTGACTGTTTTTGAAATGCCTTCAGCTCCCACTCAATAACATCATGAGTATGCAAAGGAGAGGCCAGGTCTCCATTGCTATGCTGCTGGTGTTGCCGTGTTGATTACTGACGAATACGGTGCCATGGCCCGGCTGTGTTTTGGAGGGTTAACCAGCAATGGGAAGCAATGGGACTGTCTCCGATAGCGACCCTGCAAAGAGAAGAGCTCAGATTGAACTCAGACCCAGCGAGTCGAGGCATGATCATCATCATTCTGAAGCCCCATAATTAGGCTACCAAAACTCACTCAGAGCTGGTGCCTGCTAATTAGGCGGCAGAACTGGCACAGTCCAGTGGGGCTTCACAGCCGGTACTGAAGTTATTACCACGTGGTATTTGACTTAAAATGAATAAGAGTATACTAAAGGAACAAATTAAAGGAAATTACTTCTGTCTGCTGGACAGGCCTATAGGCTATTTGCGTTGACATTAAAATGTGATACAAATGTATCCAACCAACTAGCCATTATCTTATTGTGTGACTACCTTGTCAGACCATTTTATTGACTCTATATGTGACGTGGGATGATAAGATCCTGTACAACTTGGAAAGAAAAATAAACTATACAGTAGTTCTGTATTAGGCTTAGGATATGAATAGCACAGGGTAGCATAGAATTGCATGAGAATCTTTTTTGCTTAATTGGTAAATAATGATGGGGGCAAGATATAGTGGACAACGTAGATACGCCAAAGGTCTCTCGTATGTCTCAACACTGTCACTGAATTGTTGTTCACCCAGTGCTCAGACCATACTGATATTCATTATAAATGCACTATCGATAGAAACCAGTAGGTGGCAATAGTTCCTCCTGTAGTGGACACGACTGACAAGACAGAAAGTGTCGATGGAGGAGTTTGCGCAAAGGTGTCCTGGCAGGATGTTGAATCAATTATCGAGAACGATATTGGTGTACTGTTTACAGTCTGCACATAACGTTACTGATGTGAAAATGGCTGATAAACAGCAACCTGGCCTTAAGAGGTAGCTAACATTGACAAGCTTTAACAATATGAATTATGTTATCTAGGCTAAGTTAATTATTTTCAAATCTTTAATACTATGAATGTCCTCCTGTTAACAAAGCTTAGCATACTAGCGAGTAAGCTTTAGCTTGTCAGTCATTCATTTACAGGCAGGATACTTTGTAACATGGAAATAACATCCATCTAAATGCTAGGTAACCTATTTAAATTGTGTGCTTGTATGAATACGTGTCCCTGTCTGTCGTTTCAGTGGGAAAATTGCAGCTGGTGCAGTTGTCTGTGTGGAAAGTGAGATCAGAGGAGATGTCACCATAGGTAACGTGTGAAATCAGAGGGATCTTGTGTTGGGATGTTTTGTTTAACAGGAGGACATAATGCTCTTGCAGCGTTTCAATGTAATGTTAGTAACGTTAAAACTGAAATGTTTTTGGTAGCGTCTGTACATTATGTGTGATGAAAGAACATATGCTAGAGTAGTCATAGGTTAATAAACTTCTTACACAAGCTCGCAATTCTGATTATCCTCGGTTAGCCCAAACCCACAATTACGGTGAAATTAGCCAGTTATTTATACCACTATCACACTTCACAATTGCCACTATTCCGGTGAATCTGGCAGGTG